>NC_091222.1:5101815-5401815 GCF_040958095.1 Procambarus clarkii
AGAATTTGCCTCCAAATAATGGCTCAGGCCTCGAAATTGGGATGTTTGGGATATTTTGAAAACTGCAGGGGGGTTTGGGACAAATGTGACCAAACGCCGCTTTCAGTACTTGGCATATGTTGGGTATGAAAAGTCGTAATTTCAAACTGCGAATACGTCCAGCGAGCCTGAATTTGGCTCCAAGATATGGCACAAGCCTCGAAATTGGGATGTTTGGAATATTTTGAAAACTGCAGGGAGGTTTGGGACAAATGTGACCAAACGCCGCTTTCAGTACTTCGCATAAGTTGGGTATAAAAAATTCGTAATTTCAAACTGCGAGTACGTGCAGAAAGCCAGAATTTGGCTCGAAAATATGGCTCAGGCCTTGAAATTGGGATGTTTGGATTATTTTGAAAACTGCATTGGACTTTGTGCAAAATGTGACTCACTGCCGCTTTCAGTACTTGGCATATGTTGGGTATAAAAAGTCGTATTTTCAAACTACGAATATGTGCAAAGAGCTAGAATTTGGCTCGAAAATATGGCTCAGGCCTCGAAATTGGGATGTTTGGATTATTTTGAAAACTGCATTGGAGTTTGTGCAAAATGTGACTCACTGCCGCTTTCAGTACTTGTCATATGTTGAGTATGAAAAGTCGTAATTTCAAACTGCGAATACGTGCAGAGAGACAGAATTTGGCTCCAAAATATGGCAAGGCCTCGAAATTGGGATATTTGGGGATATTTTGAAAACTGCAGGGGACTTTGTGCAAAATGTGACTCACTGCCGCTTTCAGTACTTGGCATATGTTGGGTATAAAAAGTCGTATTTTCAAACTACGAATACGTGCAAAGAGCCAGAATTTGCCTCGAAAATATGGCTCAGGCCTCGAAATTTGGATGTTTGGATTATTTTGAAAACTGCATTGGAGTTTGTGCAAAATGTGACTCACTGCCGCTTTCAGTACTTGGCATATGTTGGGTATAAAAATTCGTAATTTCAAACTACTAATACATGCAGAGAGCCAGAATTTGGCTCCAAAATATGGCTCAGGGCTCGAAATCGGGATATTTGGGATATTTTGAAAACTGCATTGGAGTTTGTGCAAAATGTGACTCACTGCCACTTTCAGTACTTGGCATATTTTGGGTATAAAAATTCGTAATTTCAAACAGCGAATACGTGCAGAGAGCCAGAATTTGGCTCCAAAATATGGCTCAGGCCTCGAAATTGGGATGTTTGGGATATTTTGAAAATTGCAGGGAGGATTGGGACAAATGTGACCAAACGCCGCTTTCAGTACTGGCATATGTTGGTCATAAAAAAGTCGTAATTTCAAACTGTGAATACGTGCAGAGAGCAAGAATTTGGCTCGAAAATATGGCTCAGGCCTCGAAATTGGGATGTTTGGATTATTTCGAAAACTGCATTGGAGTTTGTGCAAAATGTGACTCACTGCCGCTTTCAGTTCTTGGCATATGTTGGGTATAAAAAGTCGTAATTTCAAACAGCAAATACGTGCAGAGAACCAGAATTTGGCTCCAAAATATGGCTCAGGCCTCAAAATTGGGATATTTAGGATATTTTTAAAACTGCAGTGGAGTTTGTGCAAAATGTGACTCAATGCCGTTTTCAGTTCTTGGCATATGTTGGGTATAAAAAGTCGTAATTTCAAACAGCAAATACGTGCAGAGAGCCAGAATTTCGCTCCAAAATATGGCTCAGGCCTCGAAATTGGGATGTTTGGGATATTTTGAAAACTGCAGGGGAGTTTGAGCAAAATGTGAAACACTGCCGCTTTTAGCACTTGGCATATGTTGGGTATAAAAAGTCGTAATATCAAACTGCGAATACGTACAGAGAGCAAGAATTTGGCTCCAAAATATGGCTCAGGTCTCATAATTGGGATGTTTGGAATATTTTGAAAACTGCAGGGAGGTTTGGGACAAATGTGACCAAATGCCGCTTTCAGTACTTGGCATATGTTGGGTATGAAAAGTCGCAATTTCAAACTGCTAATACGTGCAGCGAGCCTGAATTTGGCTCCAAAATATGGCTCAGGCCTCGAAATTGGGATGTTTGGGATATTTTGAAAATTGCAGGGAGGATTGGGACAAATGTGACCAAACGCCGCTTTCAGTACTGGCATATGTTGGTCATAAAAAAGTCGTAATTTCAAACTGTGAATACGTGCAGAGAGCAAGAATTTGGCTCGAAAATATGGCTCAGGCCTCGAAATTGGGATGTTTGGATTATTTCGAAAACTGCATTGGAGTTTGTGCAAAATGTGACTCACTGCCGCTTTCAGTTCTTGGCATATGTTGGGTATAAAAAGTCGTAATTTCAAACAGCAAATACGTGCAGAGAGCCAGAATTTGGCTCCAAAATATGGCTCAGGCCTCAAAATTGGGATATTTAGGATATTTTTAAAACTGCAGTGGAGTTTGTGCAAAATGTGACTCAATGCCGTTTTCAGTTCTTGGCATATGTTGGGTATAAAAAGTCGTAATTTCAAACAGCAAATACGTGCAGAGAGCCAGAATTTCGCTCCAAAATATGGCTCAGGCCTCGAAATTGGGATGTTTGGGATATTTTGAAAACTGCAGGGGAGTTTGTGCAAAATGTGAAACACTGCCGCTTTTAGCACTTGGCATATGTTGGGTATAAAAAGTCGTAATATCAAACTGCGAATACGTACAGAGAGCAAGAATTTGGCTCCAAAATATGGCTCAGGTCTCATAATGGGATGTTTGGAATATTTTGAAAACTGCAGGGAGGTTTGGGACAAATGTGACCAAATGCCGCTTTCAGTACTTGGCATATGTTGGTATGAAAAGTCGCAATTTCAAACTGCTAATACGTGCAGCGAGCCTGAATTTGGCTCCAAAATATGGCTCAGGCCTCTAAATGGGATGTTGGAATATTTTTGGAAAACCGCAGGGAGGTTTGGGACAAATGTGCCCAAACGCCGCTTTCAGTACTTCGCATATGTTGGGTATAAAAAGTCGTAATTTCAAACTGCAAATACGTGGAGAGAGCCAGAATTGGCTCAAAATATGTCTCAGGCCTCGAAATTGGGATGTTTGGATTATTTTTTAAACTGCATTGGAGTTTGTGCAAAATGTGGACTCACTGCCGCTTTCAGTACATGGCATCTGTTGGGTATAAAAGTCGTATTTTCAAACTACGAATACATGCAAAGAGCCAGCATTTGCCTCGAAAATATGGCTCAGGCCTCGAAATTGGGATGTTTGGATTATTTTTGAAAACTGCATGGGAGTTTGTGCAAAATGTGACTCACTGCCGCTTTCAGTACTTGGCATATGTTGGGTATGAAAAGTCGTAATATCAAACTGCTAATACGTGCAGTGAGCCTGAATTTGGCTCCAAAATATCTCTCAGGCCTCGAAATTGGGATGTTTGGAATATTTTGAAAACCGCAGGGAGGTTTGGGACAAATGTGACCAAACGCCGCATTCAGTACTTTGCATATGATGGGTATAAAAAAGTCGTAATTTCAAACTGCGAATACGTTGAGAAAGCCAGAATTTGGCTCGAAAATATGTCTCATGCCTCGAAATTGGGATGTTTGGATTATTTTTAAACTGCATTGGAGTTTGTGCAAAATGTGACTCACTGCCGCTTTCAGTACTTGGCATATGTTGGGTATAAAAAGTCTTAATTCAAACAGCGAATACATGCAGAGAGCCAGAATTTGGCTGGAAAATATGGATCAAGCCTCGAAATTGGGATGTTTGGAATATTTTGAAACCGCAGGGAGGTTTTGGGACAAATGTGAGCAAACGCCGCTTTCAGTACTTCGCATATGTTGGGTATAAAAAAGTCGTAATTTCAAACTGCGAATACGTGCAGATAGCCATAATTTGGCTCGAAAATATGTCTCAGGCCTCGAAATTGGGATGTTTGGATTATTTTTTAAACTGCATTGGAGTTTGTGCAAAATGTGACTCACTGCCGCTTTCTGTACTTGGCATATGTTGGGTATAAAAGTCGTAATTTCAAACAGCAAATACGTGCAGAGAGCCAGAATTTGGGTCTAAAATATGGCTCAGGCCTCAAAATTGGAATATTTAGGATATTTGAAAACTGCAGGGGAGTTTGCGAAAAATGTCACTCACTGCCGCATTCAAAACTTGGTATATGTTGGGTATAAAAAGTCGTAATTTCAAACTGCGAATATGTACATAGAGTCAGAATTTGCCTTCAAAATATGGCTCAGGCCCCGAAATTGGGATGTTTGGGATATTTTGAAAACTGCAGGGGGGTTTGGGACAAATGTGACCAAACGCCGCATTCAGTACTTGGCATATGTTGGGTATGAAAAGTCGTAATTTCAAACTGCTAATACGTGCAGTGAGCCTGAATTTGACTCCAAAATATGGCTCAGGCCTCGAAATTGGGATGTTTGAAATATTTTGAAAACCGCAGGGAGGTTTGGGACAAATGTGACCAAAAGCCGCTTTCACTACTTCGCATATGTTGGGTATAAAAAAAGTCGTAATTTCAAACTGCGAATACGTGCAGAGAGCCAGAATTTGGCTCAAAAATATGTCTCAGGCCTCGAAATTGGGATGTTTGGATTATTTTTTAAACTGCATTGGAGTTTGTGCAAAATGTGACTCACTGCCGCTTTCAGTACTTGGCATATGTTGGGTATAAAATTCGTAATTTCAAACAGCAAATACGTGCAGAGAGCCAGAATTAGCTCCAAAATATGGCTCAGGCCTCAAAATTGGGATATTTAGGATATTTTGAAAACTGCAGGGAAGTTTGTGCAAAATGTGACTCAATGCCGCTTTCAGTACTTGGCATATGTTGAGTATAAAAAATCGTAATTTTCAAACAGCGAATACGTGCAAAGAGCCAGAATTTGGCTCCAAAATATGGCTCAGGCCTCGAAATTGAGATGTTTGGGATATTTTGAAAATTGAAGGGGGGATTGGGACAAATGTTTCCAATGCCGCTTTCAGTACTTGGCATATGTTGGGTATAAAAAGTCTTAATTTCAAACAGCCAATACATGCAGAGAGCCAGAATTTGGCTGGAAAATATGGCTCAGGCCTCGAAATTAGGATGTTTGGGATATTTTGAAAACTGCAGGGGACTTTGTGCAAAATGTGACTCACTGCCGCTTTCAGTACTTGGCATATGTTGGGTATAAAAAAGTCGTAATTCCAAGCTGCGAATACGTGCAGAGATCAAGAATTTGGCTCCAAAATATGGCAAGGCCTCGAAATTGGGATATTTGGGATATTTGAAAACTGCAGGGGACTTTGTGCAAAATGTGACTCACTGCCGCTTTCAGTACTTGGCATATGTTGGGTATAAAAAGTCGTATTTTCAAACTACGAATACGTGCAAAGAGCCAGAATTTGGCTCGAAAATATGGCTCAGGCCTCGAAATTGGGATGTTTGTATTATTTTGAAAACTGCATTGGAGTTTGTGCAAAATGTGACTCACTGCCGCTTTCAGTACTTGGCATATGTTGGGTATAAAAAGCCGTAATTTCAAAGAGCAAATACGTGCAGAGAGCCAGATTTTGGCTCAAAAATATGGCTCAGGCCTCAAAATTGGGATATTTAGGATATTTTTGAAAACTGCAGGGGAGTTTGTGAAAATGTGACTCACTGCCGCTTTTAGGACTTGGTATATGTTGGGTATAAAAAGTCGTAATTTTCAAACTGCGAATACGTACATAGAGCCAGAATTTGCCTTCAAAATATGGCTCAGGCCTCGAAATTGGGATATTTAGGATATTTTGAAAACTGCAGGGGAGTTTGTGCAAAATGTGACTCAATGCCGCTTTCAGTTCTTGGCATATGTTGGGTATAAAAAATCGTAATTTCAAACAGCGAATACGTGCAAAGAGCCAGAATTTGGCTCCAAAATATGGCTCAGGCCTCGAAATTGGGATGTTTGCGATATTTTAAAAATTACAGGGGGATTGGGACAAATGTGACCAAATGCCGCTTTCAGTACTTGGCATATGTTGGGTATAAAAAGTCTTAATTTCAAACAGCGAATACATGCAGAGAGCCAGAATTTGGCTGGAAAATATGGCTCAAGCCTCGAAATTGGGATGTTTGGAATATTTTGAAAACCGCAGGGAGGTTTGGGACAAATGTGACCAAACGCCGCTTTCAGTACTTGGCATATGTTGGGTATGAAAAGTCGTAATATCAAACTGCTAATACGTGCAGTGAGCCTGAATTTGGCTCCAAAATATGGCTCAGGCCTCGAAATTGGGATGTTTGGAATATTTTGAAAACCGCAGAGAGGTTTGGGACAAATGTGACCAAACGCCGCATTCAGTACTTCGCATATGATGGGTATAAAAAAGTCGTAATTTCAAACTGCGAATACGTGGAGAGAGCCAGAATTTGGCTCGAAAATATGTCTCATGCCTCGAAATTGGGATGTTTGGATTATTTTTTAAACTGCATTGGAGTTTGTGCAAAATGTTACTCACTGCCCCTTTCAGTACTTGGCATATGTTGGGTATAAAAAGTTTTTATTTCAAACAGCGAATACATGCAGAGAGCCAGAATTTGGCTGGAAAATATGGCTCAAGCCTCGAAATTGGGATGTTTGGAATATTTTGAAAACCGCAGGGAGGTTTGGGACAAATGTGAGCAAACGCCGCTTTCAGTACTTCGCATATGTTGGGTATAAAAAAATCGTAATTTCAAACTGCGAATACGTGCAGATAGCCATAATTTGGCTCGAAAATATGTCTCAGGCCTCGAAATTGGGATGTTTGGATTATTTTTTAAACTGCATTGGAGTTTGTGCAAAATGTGACTCACTGCCGCTTTCAGTACTTGGCATATGTTGGGTATGAAAAGTCGTAATATCAAACTGCTAATACGTGCAGTGAGCCTGAATTTGGCTCGAAAATATGTCTCAGGCCTCGAAATTGGGATGTTTGGATTATTTTTTAAACTGCATTGGAGTTTGTGCAAAATGTGACTCACTGCCGCTTTCTGTACTTGGCATATGTTGGGTATAAAAGTCGTAATTTCAAACAGCAAAAACGTGCAGAGAGCCAGAATTTGGGTCCAAAATATGGCTCAGGCCTCTAAATTGGAATATTTAGGATATTTTGAAAACTGCAGGGGACTTTGTGCAAAATGTGACTCACTGCCGCTTTCAGTACTTGGCATATGTTGGGTATAAAAAGTCGTATTTTCAAACTACGAATACGTGCAAAGAGCCAGAATTTGGCTCGAAATATGGCTCAGGCCTCGAAATTGGGATGTTTGGATTATTTTGAAAACTGCATTGGAGTTTGTGCAAAATGTAACTCACTGCCGCTTTCAGTACTTGGCATATGTTGGGTATAAAAAGTCGTAATTTCAAAGAGCAAATACGTGCAGAGAGTCAGATTTTGGCTCAAAATATGGCTCAGGCTCAAAATTGGGATATTTAGGATATTTTGAAACTGCAGGGGAGTTTGTGAAAATGTGACTCACTGCCGCTTTTAGGACTTGGTATATGTTGGGTATAAAAAGTCGTAATTTCAAACTGCGAATACGTACATAGAGCCAGAAATTTGCCTTCAAAATATGGCTCAGGCCTCGAAATTGGGATGTTTAGGATATTTTGAAAACTGCAGGGGGGTTTGGGACAAATGTGACCAAATGCCGCTTTCAGTACTTGGCATATGTTGGGTATGAAAAGTCGCAATTTCAAACTGCTAATACGTGCAGCGAGCCTGAATTTGGCTCCAAAATATGGCTCAGGCCTCAAAATTGGGATGTTTGGAATATTTTGAAAACCGCAGGGAGGTTTGGGACAAATGTGCCCAAACGCCACTTTCAGTACTTCGCATATGTTGGGTATAAAAAAGTCGTAATTTCAAACTGCAAATACGTGGAGAGAGCCAGAATTTGGCTCAAAAATATGTCTCAGGCCTCGAAATTGGGATGTTTGGATTATTTTTTAAACTGCATTGGAGTTTGTGCAAAATGTGACTCACTGCCGCTTTCAGTACTTGGCATATGTTGGGTATAAAAAGTCGTAATTTCAAACAGCAAATACGTGCAGAGAGACAGAATTTGGCTCCAAAATATGGCTCAGGCCTCGAAATTGGGATGTTTGGGATATTTTGAAAACTGCAGGGGAGTTTGTGCAAAATGTGAAACACTGCCGCTTTTAGCACTTGGCATATGTTGGGTATAAAAAGTCGTAATATCAAACTGCGAATACGTACAGAGAGCAAGAATTTGGCTCCAAAATATGGCTCAGGTCTCATAATTGGGATGTTTGGAATATTTTGAAAACTGCAGGGAGGTTTGGGACAAATGTGAACAAACGCCGCTTTCAGTACTTCGCATATGTTGGGTATAAAAAATTCGTAATTTCATACTGCGAATACGTGCAGAGAGCCAGAATTTGGCTCGAAAATATGGCTCAGGCCTCGAAATTGGGATGTTTGGATTATTTTGAAAACTGCATTGGAGTTTGTGCAAAATGTGACTCACTGCCGCTTTCAGTACATGGCATATGTTGGGTATAAAAAGTATTTTCATGCTACGAATACATGCAAAGAGCCAGAATTTGGCTCGAAAATATGGCTCAGGCCTCGAAATTGGGATGTTTGGATTATTTTGAAAACTGCATTGGAGTTTGTGCAAAATGTGACTCACTGCCGCTTTCAGTACTTGGCATATGTTGGGTATAAAAAGCCGTAATATCAAACTGCTAATACGTGCAGTGAGCCTGAATTTGGCTCCAAAATATGGCTCAGGCCTCGAAATTGGGATGTTTGGAATATTTTGAAAACCGCAGGGAGGTTTGGGACAAATGTGACCAAACGCCGCATTCAGTACTTCGCATATGATGGGTTTAAAAAAGTCGTAATTTCAAACTGCGAATACGTGGAGAGAGCCAGAATTTGGCTCGAAATATGTCTCATGCCTCGAAATTGGGATGTTTGGATTATTTTTTAAACTGCATTGGAGTTTGTGCAAAATGTGACTCACTGCCGCTTTCAGTACTTGGCATATGTTGGGTATAAAAAGTCTTAATTTCAAACAGCGAATACATGCAGAGAGCCAGAATTTGGCTGGAAAATATGGCTCAAGCCTCGAAATTGGGATGTTTGGAATATTTTGAAAACCGCAGGGAGGTTTGGGACAAATGTGAGCAAACGCCGCTTTCAGTACTTCGCATATGTTGGGTATAAAAAAATCGTAATTTCAAACTGCGAATACGTGCAGATAGCCATAATTTGGCTCGAAAATATGTCTCAGGCCTCGAAATTGGGATGTTTGGATTATTTTTTAAACTGCATTGGAGTTTGTGCAAAATGTGACTCACTGCCGCTTTCAGTACTTGGCATATGTTGGATATAAAAGTCGTAATTTCAAACAGCAAATACGTGCAGAGAGCCAGAATTTGGGTCCAAAATATGGCTCAGGCCTCAAAATTGGAATATTTAGGATATTTTGAAAACTGCAGGGGTGTTTGCGAAAAATGTGACTCACTGCCACATTCTGGACTTGGTATATGTTGGGTATAAAAAGTCGTAATTTCAAACTGCGAATACGTACATAGAGTCAGAACTTGCCTTCTAAATATGGCTCAGGCCCCGAAATTGGGATGTTTGGGATATTTTGAAAACTGCAGGGGGGTTTGGGACAAATGTGACCAAACGCCGCTTTCAGTACTTGGCATATGTTGGGTATGAAAAGTCGTAATTTCAAACTGCTAATACGTGCTGTGAGCCTGAATTTGGCTCCAAAATAAGGCTCAGGCCTCGAAATTGGGATGTTTGGAATATTTTGAAAACCGCAGGGAGGTTTGGGACAAATGTGACCAAAAGCCGCTTTCACTACTTCGCATAAGTTGGGTATAAAAAAGTCGTAATTTCAAACTGCGAATACGTGCAGAGAGCCAGAATTTGGCTCGAAAATATGTCTCAGGCCTCGAAATTGGGATGTTTGGATTATTTTTTAAACTGCATTGGAGTTTGTGCAAAATGTGACTCACTGCCGCTTTCAGTACTTGCATATGTTGGGTATAAAATTCGTAATTTCAAACAGCAAATACGTGCAGAGAGCCAGAATTTGGCTCCAAAATATGGCTCAGGCCTCAAAATTGGGATATTTAGGATATTTTGAAAACTGCAGGGGAGTTTGTGCAAAATGTGACTCAATGCCGCTTTCAGTACTTGGCATATGTTGAGTATAAAGAATCGTAATTTCAAACAGCGAATACGTGCAAAGAGCCAGAATTTGGCTCCAAAATATGGCTCAGGCCTCGAAATTGGGATGTTTGGGATATTTTGAAAATTGAAGGGTGGATTGGGACAAATGTTACCAAATGCCGCTTTCAGTACTTGGCATATGTTGGGTATAAAAGTCTTAATTTGAAACAGCGAACACATGCAGAAAGCCAGAATTTGGCTTGAAAATATGGCTCAGGCCTCGAAATTGGGATGTTTGGGATATTTTGAAAACTGCAGGGGACTTTGTGCAAAATGTGACTCACTGCCGCTTTCAGTACTTGGCATATGTTGGGTATAAAAGTCGTAATTTCAAAGAGCAAATACGTGCAGAGAGCCAGAATTTGGCTCAAAATATGGCTCAGGCCTCGAAATTGGGATATTTAGGATATTTTGAAAACTGCAGAGGAGTTTGTGAAAAATGTGACACACTGCCGCTTTTAGGACTTGGTATATGTTGGGTATAAAAAGTCGTAATTTCAAACTGCGAATACGTACATAGAGCCAGAATTTGCCTTCAAAATATGGCTCAGGCCTCGAAATTGGGATGTTTAGGATATTTTGAAAACTGCAGTGGGGTTTGGGACAAATGTGACCAAATGCCGCTTTCAGTACTTGGCATATGTTGGGTATGAAAAATCGCAATTTCAAACTGCTAATACGTGCAGCGAGCCTGAATTTGGCCCCAAAATATGGCTCAGGCCTCAAAATTGGGATGTTTGGAATATTTTGAAAACCGCAGGGAGGTTTGGGACAAATGTGCCCAAACGCCGCTTTCAGTACTTCGCATATGATGGGTATAAAAAGTCGTAATTTCAAACTGCGAATACGTGCAGATAGCCATAATTTGGCTCGAAAATATGTCTCAGGCCTCGAAATTGGGATGTTTGGATTATTTTTTAAACTGCATTGGAGTTTGTGCAAAATGTGACTCACTGCCGCTTTCTGTACTTGGCATATGTTGGGTATAAAAAGTCGTATTTTCATACTACGAATACATGCAAAGAGCCAGAATTTGGCTCGAAAATATGGCTCAGGCCTCGAAATTGGGATGTTTGGATTATTTTGAAAACTGCATTGGAGTTTGTGCAAAATGTGACTCACTGCTGCTTTCAGTACTTGGCATATGTTGGGTATGAAAAGTCGTAATATCAAACTGCTAATACGTGCAGTGAGCCTGAATTTGGCTCGAAAATATGTCTCAGGCCTCGAAATTGGGATGTTTGGATTATTTTTTAAACTGCATTGGAGTTTGTGCAAAATGTGACTCACTGCCGCTTTCTGTACTTGGCATATGTTGGGTATAAAAGTCGTAATTTCAAACAGCAAAAACGTGCAGAGAGCCAGAATTTGGGTCCAAAATATGGCTCAGGCCTCAAATTGGAATATTTAGGATATTTTGAAAACTGCAGGGGACTTTGTGCAAAATGTGACTCACTGCCGCTTTCAGTACTTGGCATATGTTGGGTATAAAAAGTCGTATTTTCAAACTACGAATACGTGCAAAGAGCCAGAATTTGGCTCGAAAATATGGCTCAGGCCTCGAAATTGGGATGTTTGGATTATTTTGAAAACTGCATTGGAGTTTGTGCAAAATGTGACTCACTGCCGCTTTCAGTACTTGGCATATGTTGGGTATAAAAAGTCGTAATTTCAAAGAGCAAATACGTGCAGAGAGTCAGATTTTGGCTCAAAAATATGGGTCAGGCTCAAAATTGGGATATTTAGGATATTTTGAAAACTGCAGGGGAGTTTGTGAAAAATGTGACTCACTGCCGCTTTTAGGACTTGGTATATGTTGGGTATAAAAAGTCGTAATTTCAAACTGCGAATACGTACATAGAGCCAGAATTTGCCTTCAAAATATGGCTCAGGCCTCGAAATTGGGATGTTTAGGATATTTTGAAAACTGCAGGGGGGTTTGGGACAAATGTGACCAAATGCCGCTTTCAGTACTTGGCATATGTTGGGTATGAAAAGTCGCAATTTCAAACTGCTAATACGTGCAGCGAGCCTGAATTTGGCTCCAAAATATGGCTCAGGCCTCAAAATTGGGATGTTTGGAATATTTTGAAAACCGCAGGGAGGTTTGGGACAAATGTGCCCAAACGCCGCTTTCAGTACTTCGCATATGTTGGGTATAAAAAAGTCGTAATTTCAAACTGCAAATACGTGGAGAGAGCCAGAATTTGGCTCAAAAATATGTCTCAGGCCTCGAAATTGGGATGTTTGGATTATTTTTTAAACTGCATTGGAGTTTGTGCAAAATGTGACTCACTGCCGCTTTCAGTACTTGGCATATGTTGGGTATAAAAAGTCGTAATTTCAAACAGCAAATACGTGCAGAGAGCCAGAATTTGGCTCCAAAATATGGCTCAGGCCTCGAAATTGGGATGTTTGGGATATTTTGAAAACTGCAGGGGAGTTTGTGCAAAATGTGAAACACTGCCGCTTTTAGCACTTGGCATATGTTGGGTATAAAAAGTCGTAATATCAAACTGCGAATACGTACAGAGAGCAAGAATTTGGCTCCAAAATATGGCTCAGGTCTCATAATTGGGATGTTTGGAATATTTTGAAAACTGCAGGGAGGTTTGGGACAAATGTGAACAAACGCCGCTTTCAGTACTTCGCATATTTTGGGTATAAAAAATTCGTAATTTCATACTGCGAATACGTGCAGAGAGCCAGAATTTGGCTCGAAAATATGGCTCAGGCCTCGAAATTGGGATGTTTGGATTATTTGAAAACTGCATTGGAGTTTGTGCAAAATGTGACTCACTGCCGCTTTCAGTACATGGCATATGTTGAGTATAAAAAGTCGTATTTTCATGCTACGAATACATGCAAAGAGCCAGAATTTGGCTCGAAAATATGGCTAAGGCCTCGAAATTGGGATGTTTGGATTATTTTGAAAACTGCATTGGAGTTTGTGCAAATGTGACTCACTGCCGCTTTCAGTACTTGGCATATGTTGGGTATAAAAAGCCGTAATATCAAACTGCTAATACGTGCAGTGAGCCTGAATTTGGCTCCAAAATATGGCTCAGGCCTCGAAATTGGGATGTTTGGAATATTTTGAAAACCGCAGGGAGGTTTGGGACAAATGTGACCAAACGCCGCATTCAGTACTTCGCATAAGATGGGTTTAAAAAAGTCGTAATTTCAAACTGCGAATACGTGGAGAGAGCCAGAATTTGGCTCGAAAATATGTCTCATGCCTCGAAATTGGGATGTTTGGATTATTTTTTAAACTGCATTGGAGTTTGTGCAAAATGTGACTCACTGCCGCTTTCAGTACTTGGCATATGTTGGGTATAAAAAGTCTTAATTTCAAACAGCGAATACATGCAGAAAGCCAGAATTTGGCAGGAAAATATGGCTCAAGCCTCGAAATTGGGATGTTTGGCATATTTTGAAAACCGCAGGGAGGTTTGGGACAAATGTGAGCAAACGCCGCTTTCAGTACTTCGCATATGTTGGGTATAAAAAAGTCGTAATTTCAAACTGCAAATACGTGCAGATAGCCATAATTTGGGTCCAAAATATGGCTCAGGCCTCAAAATTGGAATATTTAGGATATTTTGAAAACTGCAGGGGAGTTTGCGAAAAATGTGACTCACTGCCGCATTCAAAACTTGGTATATGTTGGGTATAAAAAGTCGTAATTTCAAACTGCGAATACGTACATAGAACCTGAATTTGCCTTCAAAATATGGCTCAGGCCTCGAAATTGGGATGTTTAGGATATTTTGAAAACTGCAGGGGGGTTTGGGACAAATGTGACCAAATGCCGCTTTCAGTACTTGGCATATGTTGGGTATGAAAAGTCGCAATTTCAAACTGCTAATACGTGCAGCGAGCCTGAATTTGGCTCCAAAATATGGCTCAGGCCTCAAAATTGGGATGTTTGGAATATTTTGAAAACCGCAGGGAGGTTTGGGACAAATGTGCCCAAACGCCGCTTTCAGTACTTCGCATATGTTGGGTATAAAAAAGTCGTAATTTCAAACTGCAAATACGTGGAGAGAGCCAGAATTTGGCTCAAAAATATGTCTCAGGCCTCGAAATTGGGATGTTTGGATTATTTTTTAAACTGCATTGGAGTTTGTGCAAAATGTGACTCACTGCCTCTTTCAGTACATGGCATATGTTGGGTATAAAAAATCGTATTTTCATACTACGAATACATGCAAAGAGCCAGAATTTGGCTCGAAAATATGGCTCAGGCCTCGAAATTGGGATGTTTGGATTATTTTGAAAACTGCATTGGAGTTTGTGCAAAATGTGACTCACTGCCGCTTTCAGTACTTGGCATATGTTGGGTATGAAAAGTCGTAATATCAAACTGCTAATACGTGCAGTGAGCCTGAATTTGGCTCCAAAATATGGCTCAGGCCTCGAAATTGGGATGTTTGGAATATTTTGAAAACCGCAGGGAGGTTTGGGACAAATGTGACCAAACGCCGCATTCAGTACTTTGCATATGATGGGTATAAAAAAGTCGTAATTTCAAACTGCGAATACGTGGAGAGAGCCAGAATTTGGCTCGAAAATATGTCTCATGCCTCGAAATTGGGATGTTTGGATTATTTTTTAAACTGCATTGGAGTTTGTGCAAAATGTGACTCACTGCCGCTTTCAGTACTTGGCATATGTTGGGTATAAAAAGTCTTAATTTCAAACAGCGAATACATGCAGAGAGCCAGAATTTGGCTGGAAAATATGGCTCAAGCCCCGAAATTGGGATGTTTGGAATATTTTGAAAACCGCAGGGAGGTTTGGGACAAATGTGAGCAAACGCTGCTTTCAGTACTTCGCATATGTTGGGTATAAAAAGTCGTAATTTCAAACTGCGAATACGTGCAGATAGCCATAATTTGGCTCGAAAATATGTCTCAGGCCTCGAAATAGGGATGTTTGGATTATTTTTTAAATTGCATTGGAGTTTGTGCAAAATGTGACTCACTGCCGCTTTCTGTACTTGGCATATGTTGGGTATAAAAGTCGTAATTTCAAACAGCAAATACGTGCAGAGAGCCAGAATTTGGGTCCAAAATATGGCTCAGGCCTCAAAATTGGAATATTTAGGATATTTTGAAAACTGCAGGGGAGTTTGCGAAAAATGTCACTCACTGCCGCATTCAAAACTTGGTATATGTTGGGTATAAAAAGTCGTAATTTCAAACTGCGAATACGTACATAGAGTCAGAATTTGCCTTCAAAATATGGCTCAGGCCCCGAAATTGGGATGTTTTGGATATTTTGAAAACTGCAGGGGGGTTTGGGACAAATGTGACCAAACGCCGCTTTCAGTACTTGGCATATGTTGGGTATGAAAAGTCGTAATTTCAAACTGCTAATACGTGCAGTGAGCCGGAATTTGACTCCAAAATATGGCTCAGGCCTCGAAATTGGGATGTTTGAAATATTTTGAAAACCGCAGGGAAGTTTGGGACAAATGTGACCAAAAGCCGCTTTCACTACTTCGCATATGTTGGGTATAAAAAAGTCGTAATTTCAAACTGCGAATACGTGCAGAGAGCCAGAATTTGGCTCGAAAATATGTCTCAGGCCTCGAAATTGGGATGTTTGGATTATTTTTTAAACTGCATTGGAGTTTGTGCAAAATGTGACTCACTGCCGCTTTCAGTACTTGGCATATGTTGGGTATAAAATTCGTAATTTCAAACAGCAAATACGTGCAGAGAGCCAGAATTTGGCTCCAAAATATGGCTCAGGCCTCAAAATTGGGATATTTAGGATATTTTGAAAACTACAGGGGAGTTTGTGCAAAATGTGACTCAATGCCGCTTTCAGTACTTGGCATATGTTGAGTATAATAAATCGTAATTTCAAACTGCGAATACGTACATAGAGCCAGAATTTGCCTTCAAAATATGGCTCAGGCCTCGAAATTGGGATGTTTAGGATATTTTGAAAACTGCAGGGGGGTTTAGGACAAATGTGACTCAATGCCGCTTTCAGTTCTTGGCATATGTTGGGTATAAAAAATCGTAATTTCAAACAGCGAATACGTGCAAAGAGCCAGAATTTGGCTCCAAAATATGGCTCAGGCCTCGAAATTGGGATGTTTGGGATATTTTAAAAATTACAGGGGGGATTGGGACAAATGTGACCAAATGCCGCTTTCAGTACTTGGCATATGTTGGGTATAAAAAGTCTTAATTTCAAACAGCGAATACATGCAGAGAGCCAGAATTTGGCTGGAAAATATGGCTCAAGCCTCGAAATTGGGATGTTTGGAATATTTTGAAAACCGCAGGGAGGTTTGGGACAAATGTGACCAAACGC
Source organism: Procambarus clarkii (assembly GCF_040958095.1). Taxonomy (NCBI): domain Eukaryota; kingdom Metazoa; phylum Arthropoda; class Malacostraca; order Decapoda; family Cambaridae; genus Procambarus; species Procambarus clarkii. The sequence goes on from NC_091222.1 coordinate 5,118,364, forward strand.
CGCTTACAGTACTTGGCATATGTTGGGTATGAAAAGTCGTAATATCAAACTGCTAATACGTGCAGTGAGCCTGAATTTGGCTCCAAAATATGGCTCAGGCCTCGAAATTGGGATGTTTGGAATGTTTTGAAAACCGCAGGGAGGTTTGGGACAAATGTGACCAAACGCCGCTTTCAGTACTTCGCATATGTTGGGTATAAAAAATTCGTAATTTCAAACTGCGAATACGTGCAGAGAGCCAGAATTTGGCTCGAAAATATGGCTCAGGCCTCGAAATTGGGATGTTTGGATTATTTTGAAAACTGCATTGGAGTTTGTGCAAAATGTGACTCACTGCCGCTTTCAGTACATGGCATATGTTGGGTATAAAAAGTCGTATTTTCATGCTACGAATACATGCAAAGAGCCAGAATTTGGCTCGAAAATATGGCTCAGGCCTCGAAATTGGGATGTTTGGATTATTTTGAAAACTGCATTGGAGTTTGTGCAAAATGTGACTCACTGCCGCTTTCAGTACTTGGCATATGTTGGGTATAAAAAGTCGTAATATCAAACTGCTAATACGTGCAGTGAGCCTGAATTTGGCTCCAAAATATGGCTCAGGCCTCGAAATTGGGATGTTTGGAATATTTTGAAAACCGCAGGGAGGTTTGGGACAAATGTGACCAAACGCCGCATTCAGTACTTCGCATATGATGGGTATAAAAAATCGTAATTTCAAACAACGAATACGTGCAAAGAGCCAGAATTTGGCTCCATAATATGGCTCAGGCCTCGAAATTGGGATGTTTGGGATATTTTAAAAATTACAGGGGGGATTGGGACAAATGTGACCAAATGCCGCTTTCAGTACTTGGCATATGTTGGGTATAAAAAGTCTTAATTTCAAACAGCGAATACATGCAGAGAGCCAGAATTTGGCTGGAAAATATGGCTCAAGCCTCGAAATTGGGATGTTTGGAATATTTTGAAAACCGCAGGGAGGTTTGGGACAAATGTGACCAAACGCCGCTTTCAGTACTTCGCATATGTTGGGTATAAAAAATTCGTAATTTCAAACTGCGAATACGTGCAGAGAGCCAGAATTTGGCTCGAAAATATGGCTCAGGCCTCGAAATTGGGATGTTTGGATTATTTTGAAAACTGCATTGGAGTTTGTGCAAAATGTGACTCACTGCCGCTTTCAGTACATGGCATATGTTGGGTATAAAAAGTCGTATTTTCATGCTACGAATACATGCAAAGAGCCAGAATTTGGCTCGAAAATATGGCTCAGGCCTCGAAATTGGGATGTTTGGATTATTTTGAAAACTGCATTGGAGTTTGTGCAAAATGTGACTCACTGCCGCTTTCAGTACTTGGCATATGTTGGGTATAAAAAGTCGTAATATCAAACTGCTAATACGTGCAGTGAGCCTGAATTTGGCTCCAAAATATGGCTCAGGCCTCGAAATTGGGATGTTTGGAATATTTTGAAAACCGCAGGGAGGTTTGGGACAAATGTGACCAAACGCCGCATTCAGTACTTCGCATATGATGGGTATAAAAAAGTCGTAATTTCAAACTGCGAATACGTGGAGAGAGCCAGAATTTGGCTCGAAAATATGTCTCATGCCTCGAAATTGGGATGTTTGGATTATTTTTTAAAAAGCATTGGAGTTTGTGCAAAATGTGACTCACTGCCGCTTTCAGTACTTGGCATATGTTGGGTATAATAGTCGTAATTTCAAACAGCAAATACGTGCAGAGAGCCAGAATTTGGGTCCAAAATATGGCTCAGGCCTCAAAATTGGAATATTTAGGATATTTTGAAAACTGCAGGGGAGGTTGCGAAAAATGTGACTCACTGCCACATTCAGGACTTGGTATATGTTGGGTATAAAAAGTCGTAATTTCAAACTGCGAATACGTACATAGAGTCAGAACTTGCCTTCAAAATATGGCTCAGGCCCCGAAATTGGGATGTTTGGGATATTTTTAAAACTGCAGGGGGGTTTGGGACAAATGTGACCAAACACCGCTTTCAGTACTTGGCATATGTTGGGTATGAAAAGTCGTAATTTCAAACTGCTAATACGTGCAGTGAGCCTGAATTTGGCTCCAAAATAAGGCTCAGGCCTCGAAATTGGGATGTTTGGAATATTTTGAAAACCGCAGGGAGGTTTGGGACAAATGTGACCAAAAAGCCGCTTTCACTACTTCGCATAAGTTGGGTATAAAAAAGTCGTAATTTCAAACTGCGAATACGTGCAGAGAGCCAGAATTTGGCTCGAAAATATGTCTCAGGCCTCGAAATTGGGATGTTTGGATTATTTTTTAAACTGCATTGGAGTTTGTGCAAAATGTGACTCACTGCCGCTTTCAGTACTTGGCATATGTTGGGTATAAAATTCGTAATTTCAAACAGCAAATACGTGCAGAGAGCCAGAATTTGGCTCCAAAATATGGCTCAGGCCTCAAAATTGGGATATTTAGGATATTTTGAAGACTGCAGGGGAGTTTGTGCAAAATGTGACTCAATGCCGCTTTCAGTACTTGGCATATGTTGAGTATAAAGAATCGTAATTTCAAACAGCGAATACGTGCAAAGAGCCAGAATTTGGCTCCAAAATATGGCTCAGGCCTCGAAATTGGGATGTTTGGGATATTTTGAAAATTGAAGGGGGGATTGGGAGAAATGTTACCAAATGCCGCTTTCAGTACTTGGCATATGTTGGGTATAAAAAGTCTTAATTTCAAACAGCGAATATATGCAGAGAGCCAGAATTTGGCTGAAAAATATGGCTCAGGCCTCGAAATGGGGATGTTTGAGATTTTTTGAAAACTGCAGGGGACTTTGTGCAAAATGTGACTCACTGCCGGTTTCAGTACTTGGCATATGTTGGGTATAAAAAGTCGTAATTTCAAAGAGCAAATACGTGCAGAGAGCCAGAATTTGGCTCAAAAATATGGCTCAGGCCTCAAAATTGGGATGTTTGGAATATTTTGAAAACCGCAGGGAGGTTTGGGACAAATGTGCCCAAACGCCGCTTTCAGTACTTTGCATATGTTGGGTATAAAAAAGTCGTAATTTCCAACTGCAAATACGTGGAGAGAGCCAGAATTTGGCTCAAAAATATGTCTCAGGCCTCGAAATTGGGATGTTTGGATTATTTTTTAAACTGCATTGGAGTTTGTGCAAAATGTGACTCACTGCCGCTTTCAGTACTTGGCATATGTTGGGTATGAAAAGTCGTAATATCAAACTGCTAATACGTGCAGTGAGCCTGAATTTGGCTCCAAAATATGGCTCAGGCCTCGAAATTGGGATGTTTGGAATATTTTGAAAACCGCAGGGAGGTTTGGGACAAATGTGACCAAACGCCGCATTCAGTACTTCGCATATGATGGGTATAAAAAAGTCGTAATTTCAAACTGCGAATTCGTGGAGAGAGCCAGAATTTGGCTCGAAAATATGTCTCATGCCTCGAAATTGGGATGTTTGGATTATTTTTTAAACTGCATTGGAGTTTGTGCAAAATGTGACTCACTGCCTCTTTCAGTACTTGGCATATGTTGGGTATAAAAACTCTTAATTTCAAACAGCGAATACATGCAGAGAGCCAGAATTTGGCTGGAAAATATGGCTCAAGCCTCGAAATTGGGATGTTTGGAATATTTTGAAAACCGCAGGGAGGTTTGGGACAAATGTGAGCAAACGCCGCTTTCAGTACTTCGCATATGTTGGGTATAAAAAAGTCGGTTTTTCAAACTGCGAATACGTGCAGATAGCCATAATTTGGCTCGAAAATATGTCTCAGGCCTCGAAATTGGGATGTTTGGATTATTTTTTAAACTGCATTGGAGTTTGTGCAAAATGTGACTCACAGCCGCTTTCTGTACTTGGCATATGTTGGGTATAAAAGTCATAATTTCAAACAGCAAATACGTGCAGAGAGCCAGAATTAGGGTCCAAAATATGGCTCAGGCCTCAAAATTGGAATATTTAGGATATTTTGAAAACTGCAGGGGAGTTTGCGAAAAATGTGACTCACTGCCGCATTCAAAACTTGGTATATGTTGGGTATAAAAAGTCGTAATTTCAAACTGCGAATAAGTACATAGAGTCAAAATTTGCCTTCAAAATATGGCTCAGGCCCCGAAATTGGGATGTTTAGGATATTTTGAAAACTGCAGGGGGGTTTGGGACAAATGTGACTCAATGCCGCTTTCAGTTCCTGGCATATGTTGGGTATAAAAAATCGTAATTTCAAACAGCGAATACGTGCAAAGAGCCAGAATTTGGCTCCAAAATATGGCTCAGGCCTCGAAATTGGGATGTTTGGGATATTTTAAAAATTACAGGGGGGATTGGGACAAATGTGACCAAATGCCGCTTTCAGTACATGGCTTATGTTGGGTATAAAAAGTCTTAATTTCAAACAGCGAATACATGCAGAGAGCCAGAATTTGGCTGGAAAATATGGCTCAAGCCTCGAAATTGGGATGTTTGGAATATTTTGAAAACCGCAGGGAGGTTTGGGACAAATGTGACCAAAAGCCGCTTTCACTACTTCGCATAAGTTGGGTATAAAAAAGTCGTAATTTCAAACTGCGAATACGTGCAGAGAGCCAGAATTTGGCTCGAAAATATGTCTCAGGCCTCGAAATTGGGATTTTTGGATTATTTTTTAAACTGCATTGGAGTTTGTGCAAAATGTGACTCACTGCCGCTTTCAGTACTTGGCATATGTTGGGTATAAAATTCGTAATTTCAAACAGCAAAAACGTGCAGAGAGCCAGAATTTGGCTCCAAAATATGGCTCAGGCCTCAAAATTGGGATATTTAGGATATTTTGAAGACTGCAGGGGAGTTTGTGCAAAATGTGACTCAATGCCGCTTTCAGTACTTGGCATATGTTGAGTATAAAGAATCGTAATTTCAAACAGCGAATACATGCAGAGAGCCAGAATTTGGCTGGAAAATATGGCTCAGGCCTCGAAATTGGGATGTTTGGGATATTTTGAAAACTGCAGGGGACTTTGTGCAAAATGTGACTCACTGCCGCTTTCAGTACTTGGCGTATGTTGGGTATAAAAAGTCGTATTTTCAAACTACGAATACGTGCAAAGAGCCAGAATTTGGCTCGAAAATATGGCTCAGGCCTCGAAATTGGGATGTTTGGATTATTTTGAAAACTGCATTGGAGTTTGTGCAAAATGTGACTCACTGCCACTTTCAGTACTTGGCATATGTTGGGTATAAAAAGTCGTAATTTCAAAGAGCAAATACGTGCAGAGAGCCAGATTTTCGCTCAAAAATATGGCTCAGGCCTCAAAATTAGGATATTTAGGATATTTTGAAAACTGCAGGGGAGTTTGTGAAAAATGTGACTCACTGCCGCTTTTAGGACTTGGTATATGTTGGGTATAAAAAGTCGTAATTTCAAACTGCGAATACGTACATAGAGCCAGAATTTGCCTTCAAAATATGGCTCAGGCCTCGAAATTGGGATGTTTGGGATATTTTAAAAATTACAGGGGGGATTGGGACAAATGTGACCAAATGCCGCTTTCAGTACTTGGCATATGTTGGGTATAAAAAGTCTTAATTTCAAACAGCGAATACATGCAGAGAGCCAGAATTTGGCTGGAAAATATGGCTCAAGCCTCGAAATTGGGATGTTTGGAATATTTTGAAAACCGCAGGGAGGTTTGGGACAAATGTGACCAAACGCCGCTTACAGTACTTGGCATATGTTGGGTATGAAAAGTCGTAATATCAAACTGCTAATACGTGCAGTGAGCCTGAATTTGGCTCCAAAATATGGCTCAGGCCTCGAAATTGGGATGTTTGGAATATTTTGAAAACCGCAGGGAGGTTTGGGACAAATGTGACCAAACGCCGCATTCAGTACTTCGCATATGATGGGTATAAAAAAGTCGTAATTTCAAACTGCGAATACGTGGAGAGAGCCAGAATTTGGCTCGAAAATATGTCTCATGCCTCGAAATTGGGATGTTTGGATTATTTTTTAAACTGCATTGGAGTTTGTGCAAAATGTTACTCACTGCCGCTTTCAGTACTTGGCATATGTTGGGTATAAAAAGTTCTAATTTCAAACAGCGAATACATGCAGAGAGCCAGAATTTGGCTGGAAAATATGGCTCAAGCCTCGAAATTGGGATGTTTGGAATATTTTGAAAACCGCAGGGAGGTTTGGGACAAATGTGAGCAAACGCCGCTTTCAGTACTTCGCATATGTTGGGTATAAAAAATTCGTAATTTCAAACTGCGAATACGTGCAGATAGCCATAATTTGGCTCGAAAATATGTCTCAGGCCTCGAAATTGGGATGTTTGGATTATTTTTTAAACTGCATTGGAGTTTGTGCAAAATGTGACTCAGTGCCGCTTTCAGTACTTGGCATATGTTGGGTATAATAGTCGTAATTTCAAACAGCAAATACGTGCAGAGAGCCAGAATTTGGGTCCAAAATATGGCTCAGGCCTCAAAATTGGAATATTTAGGATATTTTGAAAACTGCAGGGGAGGTTGCGAAAAATGTGACTCACTGCCACATTCAGGACTTGGTATATGTTGGGTATAAAAAGTCGTAATTTCAAACTGCGAATACGTACATAGAGTCAGAACTTGCCTTCAAAATATGGCTCAGGCCCCGAAATTGGGATGTTTGGGATATTTTTAAAACTGCAGGGGGGTTTGGGACAAATGTGACCAAACACCGCTTTCAGTACTTGGCATATGTTGGGTATGAAAAGTCGTAATTTCAAACTGCTAATACGTGCAGTGAGCCTGAATTTGGCTCCAAAATAAGGCTCAGGCCTCGAAATTGGGATGTTTGGAATATTTTGAAAACCGCAGGGAGGTTTGGGACAAATGTGACCAAAAAGCCGCTTTCACTACTTCGCATAAGTTGGGTATAAAAAAGTCGTAATTTCAAACTGCGAATACGTGCAGAGAGCCAGAATTTGGCTCGAAAATATGTCTCAGGCCTCGAAATTGGGATGTTTGGATTATTTTTTAAACTGCATTGGAGTTTGTGCAAAATGTGACTCACTGCCGCTTTCAGTACTTGGCATATGTTGGGTATAAAATTCGTAATTTCAAACAGCAAATACGTGCAGAGAGCCAGAATTTGGCTCCAAAATATGGCTCAGGCCTCAAAATTGGGATATTTAGGATATTTTGAAGACTGCAGGGGAGTTTGTGCAAAATGTGACTCAATGCCGCTTTCAGTACTTGGCATATGTTGAGTATAAAGAATCGTAATTTCAAACAGCGAATACGTGCAAAGAGCCAGAATTTGGCTCCAAAATATGGCTCAGGCCTCGAAATTGGGATGTTTGGGATATTTTGAAAATTGAAGGGGGGATTGGGAGAAATGTTACCAAATGCCGCTTTCAGTACTTGGCATATGTTGGGTATAAAAAGTCTTAATTTCAAACAGCGAATATATGCAGAGAGCCAGAATTTGGCTGAAAAATATGGCTCAGGCCTCGAAATGGGGATGTTTGAGATTTTTTGAAAACTGCAGGGGACTTTGTGCAAAATGTGACTCACTGCCGGTTTCAGTACTTGGCATATGTTGGGTATAAAAAGTCATAATTTCAAAGAGCAAATACGTGCAGAGAGCCAGAATTTGGCTCAAAAATATGGCTCAGGCCTCAAAATTGGGATGTTTGGAATATTTTGAAAACCGCAGGGAGGTTTGGGACAAATGTGCCCAAACGCCGCTTTCAGTACTTTGCATATGTTGGGTATAAAAAAGTCGTAATTTCCAACTGCAAATACGTGGAGAGAGCCAGAATTTGGCTCAAAAATATGTCTCAGGCCTCGAAATTGGGATGTTTGGATTATTTTTTAAACTGCATTGGAGTTTGTGCAAAATGTGACTCACTGCCGCTTTCAGTACTTGGCATATGTTGGGTATGAAAAGTCGTAATATCAAACTGCTAATACGTGCAGTGAGCCTGAATTTGGCTCCAAAATATGGCTCAGGCCTCGAAATTGGGATGTTTGGAATATTTTGAAAACCGCAGGGAGGTTTGGGACAAATGTGACCAAACGCCGCATTCAGTACTTCGCATATGATGGGTATAAAAAAGTCGTAATTTCAAACTGCGAATTCGTGGAGAGAGCCAGAATTTGGCTCGAAAATATGTCTCATGCCTCGAAATTGGGATGTTTGGATTATTTTTTAAACTGCATTGGAGTTTGTGCAAAATGTGACTCACTGCCTCTTTCAGTACTTGGCATATGTTGGGTATAAAAACTCTTAATTTCAAACAGCGAATACATGCAGAGAGCCAGAATTTGGCTGGAAAATATGGCTCAAGCCTCGAAATTGGGATGTTTGGAATATTTTGAAAACCGCAGGGAGGTTTGGGACAAATGTGAGCAAACGCCGCTTTCAGTACTTCGCATATGTTGGGTATAAAAAAGTCGGTTTTTCAAACTGCGAATACGTGCAGATAGCCATAATTTGGCTCGAAAATATGTCTCAGGCCTCGAAATTGGGATGTTTGGATTATTTTTTAAACTGCATTGGAGTTTGTGCAAAATGTGACTCACAGCCGCTTTCTGTACTTGGCATATGTTGGGTATAAAAGTCATAATTTCAAACAGCAAATACGTGCAGAGAGCCAGAATTAGGGTCCAAAATATGGCTCAGGCCTCAAAATTGGAATATTTAGGATATTTTGAAAACTGCAGGGGAGTTTGCGAAAAATGTGACTCACTGCCGCATTCAAAACTTGGTATATGTTGGGTATAAAAAGTCGTAATTTCAAACTGCGAATAAGTACATAGAGTCAGAATTTGCCTTCAAAATATGGCTCAGGCCCCGAAATTGGGATGTTTAGGATATTTTGAAAACTGCAGGGGGGTTTGGGACAAATGTGACTCAATGCAGCTTTCAGTTCCTGGCATATGTTGGGTATAAAAAATCGTAATTTCAAACAGCGAATACGTGCAAAGAGCCAGAATTTGGCTCCAAAATATGGCTCAGGCCTCGAAATTGGGATGTTTGGGATATTTTAAAAATTACAGGGGGGATTGGGACAAATGTGACCAAATGCCGCTTTCAGTACATGGCTTATGTTGGGTATAAAAAGTCTTAATTTCAAACAGCGAATACATGCAGAGAGCCAGAATTTGGCTGGAAAATATGGCTCAAGCCTCGAAATTGGGATGTTTGGAATATTTTGAAAACCGCAGGGAGGTTTGGGACAAATGTGACCAAACGCCGCTTACAGTACTTGGCATATGTTGGGTATGAAAAGTCGTAATATCAAACTGCTAATACGTGCAGTGAGCCTGAATTTGGCTCCAAAATAAGGCTCAGGCCTCGAAATTGGGATGTTTGGAATATTTTGAAAACCGCAGGGAGGTTTGGGACAAATGTGACCAAAAGCCGCTTTCACTACTTCGCATAAGTTGGGTATAAAAAAGTCGTAATTTCAAACTGCGAATACGTGCAGAGAGCCAGAATTTGGCTCGAAAATATGTCTCAGGCCTCGAAATTGGGATTTTTGGATTATTTTTTAAACTGCATTGGAGTTTGTGCAAAATGTGACTCACTGCCGCTTTCAGTACTTGGCATATGTTGGGTATAAAATTCGTAATTTCAAACAGCAAAAACGTGCAGAGAGCCAGAATTTGGCTCCAAAATATGGCTCAGGCCTCAAAATTGGGATATTTAGGATATTTTGAAGACTGCAGGGGAGTTTGTGCAAAATGTGACTCAATGCCGCTTTCAGTACTTGGCATATGTTGAGTATAAAGAATCGTAATTTCAAACAGCGAATACGTGCAAAGAGCCAGAATTTGGCTCCAAAATATGGCTCAGGCCTCGAAATTGGGATGTTTGGGATATTTTGAAAATTGAAGGGGGGATTGGGACAAATGTTACCAAATGCCGCTTTCAGTACTTGGCATATGTTGGGTATAAAAAATCTTAATTTCAAACAGCGAATACATGCAGAGAGCCAGAATTTGGCTGGAAAATATGGCTCAGGCCTCGAAATGGGGATGTTTGAGATTTTTTGAAAACTGCAGGGGACTTTGTGCAAAATGTGACTCACTGCCGCTTTCAGTACTTGGCATATGTTGGGTATAAAAAGTCGTAATTTCAAAGAGCAAATACGTGCAGAGAGCCAGAATTTGGCTCAAAAATATGGCTCAGGCCTCAAAATTGGGATATTTAGGATATTTTGAAAACTGCAGAGGAGTTTGTGAAAAATGTGACTCACTGCCGCTTTTTGGACTTGGTATATGTTGGGTATAAAAAGTCGTAATTTCAAACTGCGAATACGTACATAGAGCCAGAATTTGCCTTCAAAATATGGCTCAGGCCTCGAAATTGGGATGTTTAGGATATTTTGAAAACTGCAGGGGGGTTTGGGACAAATGTGACCAAATGCCGCTTTCAGTACTTGGCATATGTTGGGTATGAAAAGTCGCAATTTCAAACTGCTAATACGTACAGCGAGCCTGAATTTGGCTCCAAAATATGGCTCAGGCCTCAAAATTGGGTTGTTTGGAATATTTTGAAAACCGCAGGGAGGTTTGGGACAAATGTGCCCAAACGCCGCTTTCAGTACTTCGCATATGTTGGGTATAAAAAAGTCGTAATTTCAAACTGCAAATACGTGGAGAGAGCCAGAATTTGGCTCAAAAATATGTCTCAGGCCTCGAAATTGGGATGTTTGGATTATTTTTTAAACTGCATTGGAGTTTGTGCAAAATGTGACTCACGGCCGCTTTCAGTACATGGCATATGTTGGGTATAAAAAGTCGTATTTTCATACTACGAATACATGCAAAGAGCCAGAATTTGGCTCGAAAATATGGCTCAGGCCTCGAAATTGGGATGTTTGGATTATTTTGAAAACTGCATTGGAGTTTGTGCAAAATGTGACTCACTGCCGCTTTCAGTACTTGGCATATGTTGGGTATGAAAAGTCGTAATATCAAACTGCTAATACGTGCAGTGAGCCTGAATTTGGCTCCAAAATATGGCTCAGGCCTCGAAATTGGGATGTTTGGAATATTTTGAAAACCGCAGGGAGGTTTGGGACAAATGTGACCAAACGCCGCATTCAGTACTTCGCATATGATGGGTATAAAAAAGTTGTAATTTCAAACTGCGAATACGTGGAGAGAGCCAGAATTTGGCTCGAAAATATGTCTCTTGCCTCGAAATTGGGATGTTTGGATTATTTTTTAAACTGCATTGGAGTTTGTGCAAAATGTGACTCACTGCCTCTTTCAGTACTTGGCATATGTTGGGTATAAAAACTCTTAATTTCAAACAGCGAATACATGCAGAGAGCCAGAATTTGGCTGGAAAATATGGCTCAAGCCTCGAAATTGGGATGTTTGGAATATTTTGAAAACCGCAGGGAGGTTTGGGACAAATGTGAGCAAACGCCGCTTTCAGTACTTCGCATATGTTGGGTATAAAAAAGTCGTAATTTCAAACTGCGAATACGTGCAGATAGCCATAATTTGGCTCGAAAATATGTCTCAGGCCTCGAAATTGGGATGTTTGGATTATTTTTTAAACTGCATTGGAGTTTGTGCAAAATGTGACTCACTGCCGCTTTCAGTACTTGGCATATGTTGGGTATAAAAGTCGTAATTTCAAACAGCAAATACGTGCAGAGAGCCAGAATTTGGGTCCAAAATATGGCTCAGGCCTCAAAATTGGAATATTTAGGATATTTTGAAAACTGCAGGGGAGGTTGCGAAAAATGTGACTCACTGCCACATTCAGGACTTGGTATATGTTGGGTATAAAAAGTCGTAATTTCAAACTGCGAATACGTACATAGAGTCAGAACTTGCCTTCAAAATATGGCTCAGGCCCCGAAATTGGGATGTTTGGGATATTTTGAAAACTGCAGGGGGGTTTGGGACAAATGTGACCAGACGCCGCTTTCAGTACTTGGCATATGTTGGGTATGAAAAGTCGTAATTTCAAACTGCTAATACGTGCAGTGAGCCTGAATTTGGCTCCAAAATAAGGCTCAGGCCTCGAAATTGGGATGTTTGGAATATTTTGAAAACCGCAGGGAGGTTTGGGACAAATGTGACCAAAAGCCGCTTTCACTACTTCGCATAAGTTGGGTATAAAAAAGTCGTAATTTCAAACTGCGAATACGTGCAGAGAGCCAGAATTTGGCTCGAAAATATGTCTCAGGCCTCGAAATTGGGATTTTTGGATTATTTTTTAAACTGCATTGGAGTTTGTGCAAAATGTGACTCACTGCCGCTTTCAGTACTTGGCATATGTTGGGTATAAAATTCGTAATTTCAAACAGCAAAAACGTGCAGAGAGCCAGAATTTGGCTCCAAAATATGGCTCAGGCCTCAAAATTGGGATATTTAGGATATTTTGAAGACTGCAGGGGAGTTTGTGCAAAATGTGACTCAATGCCGCTTTCAGTACTTGGCATATGTTGAGTATAAAGAATCGTAATTTCAAACAGCGAATACGTGCAAAGAGCCAGAATTTGGCTCCAAAATATGGCTCAGGCCTCGAAATTGGGATGTTTGGGATATTTTGAAAATTGAAGGGGGGATTGGGACAAATGTTACCAAATGCCGCTTTCAGTACTTGGCATATGTTGGGTATAAAAAGTCTTAATTTCAAACAGCGAATACATGCAGAGAGCCAGAATTTGGCTGGAAAATATGGCTCAGGCCTCGAAATGGGGATGTTTGAGATTTTTTGAAAACTGCAGGGGACTTTGTGCAAAATGTGACTCACTGCCGCTTTCAGTACTTGGCATATGTTGGGTATAAAAAGTCGTAATTTCAAAGAGCAAATACGTGCAGAGAGCCAGAATTTGGCTCAAAAATATGGCTCAGGCCTCAAAATTGGGATATTTAGGATATTTTGAAAACTGCAGAGGAGTTTGTGAAAAATGTGACTCACTGCCGCTTTTTGGACTTGGTATATGTTGGGTATAAAAAGTCGTAATTTCAAACTGCGAATACGTACATAGAGCCAGAATTTGCCTTCAAAATATGGCTCAGGCCTCGAAATTGGGATGTTTAGGATATTTTGAAAACTGCAGGGGGGTTTGGGACAAATGTGACCAAATGCCGCTTTCAGTACTTGGCATATGTTGGGTATGAAAAGTCGCAATTTCAAACTGCTAATACGTACAGCGAGCCTGAATTTGGCTCCAAAATATGGCTCAGGCCTCAAAATTGGGATGTTTGGAATATTTTGAAAACCGCAGGGAGGTTTGGGACAAATGTGCCCAAACGCCGCTTTCAGTACTTCGCATATGTTGGGTATAAAAAAGTCGTAATTTCAAACTGCAAATACGTGGAGAGAGCCAGAATTTGGCTCAAAAATATGTCTCAGGCCTCGAAATTGGGATGTTTGGATTATTTTTTAAACTGCATTGGAGTTTGTGCAAAATGTGACTCACGGCCGCTTTCAGTACATGGCATATGTTGGGTATAAAAAGTCGTATTTTCATACTACGAATACATGCAAAGAGCCAGAATTTGGCTCGAAAATATGGCTCAGGCCTCGAAATTGGGATGTTTGGATTATTTTGAAAACTGCATTGGAGTTTGTGCAAAATGTGACTCACTGCCGCTTTCAGTACTTGGCATTTGTTGGGTATGAAAAGTCGTAATATCAAACTGCTAATACGTGCAGTGAGCCTGAATTTGGCTCCAAAATATGGCTCAGGCCTCGAAATTGGGATGTTTGGAATATTTTGAAAACCGCAGGGAGGTTTGGGACAAATGTGACCAAACGCCGCATTCAGTACTTCGCATATGATGGGTATAAAAAAGTCGTAATTTCAAACTGCGAATACGTGGAGAGAGCCAGAATTTGGCTCGAAAATATGTCTCTTGCCTCGAAATTGGGATGTTTGGATTATTTTTTAAACTGCATTGGAGTTTGTGCAAAATGTGACTCACTGCCTCTTTCAGTACTTGGCATATGTTGGGTATAAAAACTCTTAATTTCAAACAGCGAATACATGCAGAGAGCCAGAATTTGGCTGGAAAATATGGCTCAAGCCTCGAAATTGGGATGTTTGGAATATTTTGAAAACCGCAGGGAGGTTTGGGACAAATGTGAGCAAACGCCGCTTTCAGTACTTCGCATATGTTGGGTATAAAAAAGTCGTAATTTCAAACTGCGAATACGTGCAGATAGCCATAATTTGGCTCGAAAATATGTCTCAGGCCTCGAAATTGGGATGTTTGGATTATTTTTTAAACTGCATTGGAGTTTGTGCAAAATGTGGCTCACTGCCGCTTTCTGTACTTGGCATATGTTGGGTATAAAAGTCATAATTTCAAACAGCAAATACGTGCAGAGAGCCAGAATTTGGGTCCAAAATATGGCTCAGGCCTCAAAATTGGAATATTTAGGATATTTTGAAAACTGCAGGGGAGTTTGCGAAAAATGTGACTCACTGCCGCATTCAAAACTTGGTTTATGTTGGGTATAAAAAGTCGGAATTTCAAACTGCGAATACGTACATAGAGTCAGAATTTGCCTTCAAAATATGGCTCAGGCCCCGAAATTGGGATGTTTGGGATATTTTGAAAACTGCAGGGGGGTTTGGGACAAATGTGACCAAACGCCGCTTTCAGTACTTGGCATATGTTGGGTATGAAAAGTCGCAATTTCAAACTGCTAATACGTACAGCGAGCCTGAATTTGGCTCCAAAATATGGCTCAGGCCTCAAAATTGGGATGTTTGGAATATTTTGAAAACCGCAGGGAGGTTTGGGACAAATGTGCCCAAACGCCGCTTTCAGTACTTGGCATATGTTGGGTATAAAAGTCGTAATTTCAAACAGCAAATACGTGCAGAGAGCCAGAATTTGGGTCCAAAATATGGCTCAGGCCTCAAAATTGGAATATTTAGGATATTTTGAAAACTGCAGGGGAGGTTGCGAAAAATGTGACTCACTGCCACATTCAGGACTTGGTATATGTTGGGTATAAAAAGTCGTAATTTCAAACTGCGAATACGTACATAGAGTCAGAACTTGCCTTCAAAATATGGCTCAGGCCCCGAAATTGGGATGTTTGGGATATTTTGAAAACTGCAGGGGGGTTTGGGACAAATGTGACCAGACGCCGCTTTCAGTACTTGGCATATGTTGGGTATGAAAAGTCGTAATTTCAAACTGCTAATACGTGCAGTGAGCCTGAATTTGGCTCCAAAATAAGGCTCAGGCCTCGAAATTGGGATGTTTGGAATATTTTGAAAACCGCAGGGAGGTTTGGGACAAATGTGACCAAAAGCCGCTTTCACTACTTCGCATAAGTTGGGTATAAAAAAGTCGTAATTTCAAACTGCGAATACGTGCAGAGAGCCAGAATTTGGCTCGAAAATATGTCTCAGGCCTCGAAATTGGGATTTTTGGATTATTTTTTAAACTGCATTGGAGTTTGTGCAAAATGTGACTCACTGCCGCTTTCAGTACTTGGCATATGTTGGGTATAAAATTCGTAATTTCAAACAGCAAAAACGTGCAGAGAGCCAGAATTTGGCTCCAAAATATGGCTCAGGCCTCAAAATTGGGATATTTAGGATATTTTGAAGACTGCAGGGGAGTTTGTGCAAAATGTGACTCAATGCCGCTTTCAGTACTTGGCATATGTTGAGTATAAAGAATCGTAATTTCAAACAGCGAATACGTGCAAAGAGCCAGAATTTGGCTCCAAAATATGGCTCAGGCCTCGAAATTGGGATGTTTGGGATATTTTGAAAATTGAAGGGGGGATTGGGACAAATGTTACCAAATGCCGCTTTCAGTACTTGGCATATGTTGGGTATAAAAAGTCTTAATTTCAAACAGCGAATACATGCAGAGAGCCAGAATTTGGCTGGAAAATATGGCTCAGGCCTCGAAATGGGGATGTTTGAGATTTTTTGAAAACTGCAGGGGACTTTGTGCAAAAGGTGACTCACTGCCGCTTTCAGTACTTGGCATATGTTGGGTATAAAAAGTCGTAATTTCAAAGAGCAAATACGTGCAGAGAGCCAGAATTTGGCTCAAAAATATGGCTCAGGCCTCAAAATTGGGATATTTAGGATATTTTGAAAACTGCAGAGGAGTTTGTGAAAAATGTGACTCACTGCTGCTTTTAGGACTTGGTATATGTTGGGTATAAAAAGTCGTAATTTCAAACTGCGAATACGTACATAGAGCCAGAATTTGCCTTCAAAATATGGCTCAGCCCTCGAAATTGGGATGTTTAGGATATTTTGAAAACTGCAGGGGGGTTTGGGACAAATGTGACCAAATGCCGCTTTCAGTACTTGGCATATGTTGGGTATGAAAAGTCGCAATTTCAAACTGCTAATACGTACAGCGAGCCTGAATTTGGCTCCAAAATATGGCTCAGGCCTCAAAATTGGGATGTTTGGAATATTTTGAAAACCGCAGGGAGGTTTGGGACAAATGTGCCCAAACGCCGCTTTCAGTACTTCGCATATGTTGGGTATAAAAAAGTCGTAATTTCAAACTGCAAATACGTGGAGAGAGCCAGAATTTGGCTCAAAAATATGTCTCAGGCCTCGAAATTGGGATGTTTGGATTATTTTTTAAACTGCATTGGAGTTTGTGCAAAATGTGACTCACTGCCGCTTTCAGTACATGGCATATGTTGGGTATAAAAAGTCGTATTTTCATACTACGAATACATGCAAAGAGCCAGAATTTGGCTCGAAAATATGGCTCAGGCCTCGAAATTGGGATGTTTGGATTATTTTGAAAACTGCATTGGAGTTTGTGCAAAATGTGACTCACTGCCGCTTTCAGTACTTGGCATATGTTGGGTATGAAAAGTCGTAATATCAAACTGCTAATACGTGCAGTGAGCCTGAATTTGGCTCCAAAATATGGCTCAGGCCTCGAAATTGGGATGTTTGGAATATTTTGAAAACCGCAGGGAGGTTTGGGACAAATGTGACCAAACGCCGCATTCAGTACTTCGCATATGATGGGTATAAAAAAGTCGTAATTTCAAACTGCGAATACGTGGAGAGAGCCAGAATTTGGCTCGAAAATATGTCTCATGCCTCGAAATTGGGATGTTTGGATTATTTTTTAAACTGCATTGGAGTTTGTGCAAAATGTGACTCACTGCCTCTTTCAGTACTTGGCATATGTTGGGTATAAAAACTCCTAATTTCAAACAGCGAATACATGCAGAGAGCCAGAATTTGGCTGGAAAATATGGCTCAAGCCTCGAAATTGGGATGTTTGGAATATTTTGAAAACCGCAGGGAGGTTTGGGACAAATGTGAGCAAACGCCGCTTTCAGTACTTCGCATATGTTGGGTATAAAAAAGTCGTAATTTCAAACTGCGAATACGTGCAGATAGCCATAATTTGGCTCGAAAATATGTCTCAGGCCTCGAAATTGGGATGTTTGGATTATTTTTTAAACTGCATTGGAGTTTGTGCAAAATGTGACTCACTGCCGCTTTCTGTACTTGGCATATGTTGGGTATAAAAGTCATAATTTCAAACAGCAAATACGTGCAGAGAGCCAGAATTTGGGTCCAAAATATGGCTCAGGCCTCAAAATTGGAATATTTAGGATATTTTGAAAACTGCAGGGGAGTTTGCGAAAAATGTGACTCACTGCCGCATTCAAAACTTGGTATATGTTGGGTATAAAAAGTCGTAATTTCAAACTGCGAATACGTACATAGAGTCAGAATTTGCCTTCAAAATATGGCTCAGGCCCCGAAATTGGGATGTTTGGGATATTTTGAAAACTGCAGGGGGGTTTGGGACAAATGTGACCAAACGCCGCTTTCAGTACTTGGCATATGTTGGGTATGAAAAGTCGTAATTTCAAACTGCTAATACGTGCAGTGAGCCTGAATTTGACTCCAAAATATGGCTCAGGCCTCGAAATTGGGATGTTTGAAATATTTTGAAAACCGCAGGGAGGTTTGGGACAAATGTGACCAAAAGCTACTTTCACTACTTCGCATATGTTGGGTATAAAAAAGTCGTAATTTCAAACTGCGAATACGTGCAGAGAGCCAGAATTTGGCTCGAAAATATGTCTCAGGCCTCGAAATTGGGATGTTTGGATTATTTTTTAAACTGCATTGGAGTTTGTGCAAAATGTGACTCACTGCCGCTTTCAGTACTTGGCATATGTTGGGTATAAAATTCGTAATTTCAAACAGCAAATACGTGCAGAGAGCCAGAATTTGGCTCCAAAATATGGCTCAGGCCTCAATATTGGGATATTTAGGATATTTTGAAAACTGCAGGGGAGTTTGTGCAAAATGTGACTCAATGCCGCTCTCAGTACTTGGCATATGTTGAGTATAAAAAATCGTAATTTCAAACAGCGAATACGTGCAAAGAGCCAGAATTTGGCTCCAAAATATGGCTCTGGCCTCGAAATTGAGATGTTTGGGATATTTTGAAAATTGAAGGGGGGATTGGGACAAATGTTACCAAATGCCGCTTTCAGTACTTGGCATATGTTGGGTATAAAAAGTCTTAATTTCAAACAGCGAATACATGCAGAGAGCCAGAATTTGGCTGGAAAATATGGCTCAGGCCTCGAAATTGGGATATTTGGGATATTTTGAAAACTGCAGGGGACTTTGTGCAAAATGTGACTCACTTCCGCTTTCAGTACTTGGCATATGTTGGGTATAAAAAAGTCGTAATTCCAAGCTGCGAATACGTGCAGAGAGCAAGAATTTGGCTCCAAAATATGGCAAGGCCTCGAAATTGGGATATTTGGGATATTTTGAAAACTGCAGGGGACTTTGTGCAAAATGTGACTCACTGCCGCATTCAGTACTTGGCATATGTTGTGTATAAAAAGTCGTATTTTCAAACTACGAATACGTGCAAAGAGCCAGAATTTGGCTCGAAAATATGGCTCAGGACTCGAAATTGGGATGTTTAGATTATTTTGAAAACTGCATTGGAGTTTGTGCAAAATGTGACTCACTGCCGCTTTCAGTACTTGGCATATGTTGGGTATAAAAATTCGTAATTTCAAAGAGCAAATACGTGCAGAGAGCCAGATTTTGGCTCAAAAATATGGCTCAGGCCTCAAAATTGGGATATTTACGATATTTTAAAAACTGCAGGGGAGTTTGTGAAAAATGTGACTCACTGCCGCTTTTAGGACTTGGTATATGTTGGGTATAAAAAGTCGTAATTTCAAACTGCGAATACGTACATAGAGCCAGAATTTGCCTTCAAAATATGGCTCAGGCCTCGAAATTGGGATGTTTAGGATATTTTGAAAACTGCAGGGGGGTTTGGGACAAATGTGACCAAATGCCGCTTTCAGTACTTGGCATATGTTGGGTATGAAAAGTCGCAATTTCAAACTGCTAATACGTACAGCGAGCCTGAATTTGGCTCCAAAATATGGCTCAGGCCTCAAAATTGGGATGTTTGGAATATTTTGAAAACCGCAGGGAGGTTTGGGACAAATGTGCCCAAACGCCGCTTTCAGTACTTCGCATATGTTGGGTATAAAAAAGTCGTAATTTCAAACTGCAAATACGTGGAGAGAGCCAGAATTTGGCTCAAAAATATGTCTCAGGCCTCGAAATTGGGATGTTTGGATTATTTTTTAAACTGCATTGGAGTTTGTGCAAAATGTGACTCACTGCCGCTTTCAGTACATGGCATATGTTGGGTATAAAAAGTCGTATTTTCATACTACGAATACATGCAAAGAGCCAGAATTTGGCTCGAAAATATGGCTCAGGCCTCGAAATTGGGATGTTTGGATTATTTTGAAAACTGCATTGGAGTTTGTGCAAAATGTGACTCACTGCCGCTTTCAGTACTTGGCATATGTTGGGTATGAAAAGTCGTAATATCAAACTGCTAATACGTGCAGTGAGCCTGAATTTGGCTCCAAAATATGGCTCAGGCCTCGAAATTGGGATGTTTGGAATATTTTGAAAACCGCAGGGAGGTTTGGGACAAATGTGACCAAACGCCGCATTCAGTACTTCGCATATGATGGGTATAAAAAAGTCGTAATTTCAAACTGCGAATACGTGGAGAGAGCCAGAATTTGGCTCGAAAATATGTCTCATGCCTCGAAATTGGGATGTTTGGATTATTTTTTAAACTGCATTGGAGTTTGTGCAAAATGTGACTCACTGCCTCTTTCAGTACTTGGCATATGTTGGGTATAAAAACTCCTAATTTCAAACAGCGAATACATGCAGAGAGCCAGAATTTGGCTGGAAAATATGGCTCAAGCCTCGAAATTGGGATGTTTGGAATATTTTGAAAACCGTAGGGAGGTTTGGGACAAATGTGAGCAAACGCCGCTTTCAGTACTTCGCATATGTTGGGTATAAAAAAGTCGTAATTTCAAACTGCGAATACGTGCAGATAGCCATAATTTGGCTCGAAAATATGTCTCAGGCCTCGAAATTGGGATGTTTGGATTATTTTTTAAACTGCATTGGAGTTTGTGCAAAATGTGACTCACTGCCGCTTTCTGTACTTGGCATATGTTGGGTATAAAAGTCATAATTTCAAACAGCAAATACGTGCAGAGAGCCAGAATTTGGGTCCAAAATATGGCTCAGGCCTCAAAATTGGAATATTTAGGATATTTTGAAAACTGCAGGGGAGTTTGCGAAAAATGTGACTCACTGCCACATTCAGGACTTGGTATATGTTGGGTATAAAAAGTCGTAATTTCAAACTGCGAATACGTACATAGAGTCAGAACTTGCCTTCAAAATATGGCTCAGGCCCCGAAATTGGGATGTTTGGGATATTTTGAAAACTGCAGGGGGGTTTGGGACAAATGTGACCAGACGCCGCTTTCAGTACTTGGCATATGTTGGGTATGAAAAGTCGTAATTTCAAACTGCTAATACGTGCAGTGAGCCTGAATTTGGCTCCAAAATAAGGCTCAGGCCTCGAAATTGGGATGTTTGGAATATTTTGAAAACCGCAGGGAGGTTTGGGACAAATGTGACCAAAAGCCGCTTTCACTACTTCGCATAAGTTGGGTATAAAAAAGTCGTAATTTCAAACTGCGAATACGTGCAGAGAGCCAGAATTTGGCTCGAAAATATGTCTCAGGCCTCGAAATTGGGATTTTTGGATTATTTTTTAAACTGCATTGGAGTTTGTGCAAAATGTGACTCACTGCCGCTTTCAGTACTTGGCATATGTTGGGTATAAAATTCGTAATTTCAAACAGCAAAAACGTGCAGAGAGCCAGAATTTGGCTCCAAAATATGGCTCAGGCCTCAAAATTGGGATATTTAGGATATTTTGAAGACTGCAGGGGAGTTTGTGCAAAATGTGACTCAATGCCGCTCTCAGTACTTGGCATATGTTGAGTATAAAAAATCGTAATTTCAAACAGCGAATACGTGCAAAGAGCCAGAATTTGGCTCCAAAATATGGCTCTGGCCTCGAAATTGAGATGTTTGGGATATTTTGAAAATTGAAGGGGGGATTGGGACAAATGTTACCAAATGCCGCTTTCAGTACTTGGCATATGTTGGGTATAAAAAGTCTTAATTTCAAACAGCGAATACATGCAGAGAGCCAGAATTTGGCTGGAAAATATGGCTCAGGCCTCGAAATTGGGATGTTTGGGATATTTTGAAAACTGCAGGGGACTTTGTGCAAAATGTGACTCACTGCCGCTTTCAGTACTTGGCATATGTTGGGTATAAAAAAGTCGTAATTCCAAGCTGCGAATACGTGCAGAGAGCAAGAATTTGGCTCCAAAATATGGCAAGGCCTCGAAATTGGGATATTTGGGATATTTTGAAAACTGCAGGGGACTTTGTGCAAAATGTGACTCACTGCCGCTTTCAGTACTTGGCATATGTTGGGTATAAAAAGTCGTATTTTCAAACTACGAATACGTGCAAAGAGCCAGAATTTGGCTCGAAAATATGGCTCAGGACTCGAAATTGGGATGTTTAGATTATTTTGAAAACTGCATTGGAGTTTGTGCAAAATGTGACTCACTGCCGCTTTCAGTACTTGGCATATGTTGGGTATAAAAATTCGTAATTTCAAAGAGCAAATACGTGCAGAGAGCCAGATTTTGGCTCAAAAATATGGCTCAGGCCTCAAAATTGGGATATTTACGATATTTTAAAAACTGCAGGGGAGTTTGTGAAAAATGTGACTCACTGCCGCTTTTAGGACTTGGTATATGTTGGGTATAAAAAGTCGTAATTTCAAACTGCGAATACGTACATAGAGCCAGAATTTGCCTTCAAAATATGGCTCAGGCCTCGAAATTGGGATATTTAGGATATTTTGAAAACTGCAGGGGGGTTTGGGACAAATGTGACCAAATGCCGCTTTCAGTACTTGGCATATGTTGGGTATGAAAAGTCGCAATTTCAAACTGCTAATACGTACAGCGAGCCTGAATTTGGCTCCAAAATATGGCTCAGGCCTCAAAATTGGGATGTTTGGAATATTTTGAAAACCGCAGGGAGGTTTGGGACAAATGTGCCCAAACGCCGCTTTCAGTACTTCGCATATGTTGGGTATAAAAAAGTCGTAATTTCAAACTGCAAATACGTGGAGAGAGCCAGAATTTGGCTCAAAAATATGTCTCAGGCCTCGAAATTGGGATGTTTGGATTATTTTTTAAACTGCATTGGAGTTTGTGCAAAATGTGACTCACTGCCGCTTTCAGTACATGGCATATGTTGGGTATAAAAAGTCGTATTTTCATACTACGAATACATGCAAAGAGCCAGAATTTGGCTCGAAAATATGGCTCAGGCCTCGAAATTGGGATGTTTGGATTATTTTGAAAACTGCATTGGAGTTTGTGCAAAATGTGACTCACTGCCGCTTTCAGTACTTGGCATATGTTGGGTATGAAAAGTCGTAATATCAAACTGCTAATACGTGCAGTGAGCCTGAATTTGGCTCCAAAATATGGCTCAGGCCTCGAAATTGGGATGTTTGGAATATTTTGAAAACCGCAGGGAGGTTTGGGACAAATGTGACCAAACGCCGCATTCAGTACTTCGCATATGATGGGTATAAAAAAGTCGTAATTTCAAACTGCGAATACGTGGAGAGAGCCAGAATTTGGCTCGAAAATATGTCTCATGCCTCGAAATTGGGATGTTTGGATTATTTTTTAAACTGCATTGGAGTTTGTGCAAAATGTGACTCACTGCCTCTTTCAGTACTTGGCATATGTTGGGTATAAAAACTCCTAATTTCAAACAGCGAATACATGCAGAGAGCCAGAATTTGGCTGGAAAATATGGCTCAAGCCTCGAAATTGGGATGTTTGGAATATTTTGAAAACCGCAGGGAGGTTTGGGACAAATGTGAGCAAACGCCGCTTTCAGTACTTCGCATATGTTGGGTATAAAAAAGTCGTAATTTCAAACTGCGAATACGTGCAGATAGCCATAATTTGGCTCGAAAATATGTCTCAGGCCTCGAAATTGGGATGTTTGGATTATTTTTTAAACTGCATTGGAGTTTGTGCAAAATGTGACTCACTGCCGCTTTCTGTACTTGGCATATGTTGGGTATAAAAGTCATAATTTCAAACAGCAAATACGTGCAGAGAGCCAGAATTTGGGTCCAAAATATGGCTCAGGCCTCAAAATTGGAATATTTAGGATATTTTGAAAACTGCAGGGGAGTTTGCGAAAAATGTGACTCACTGCCGCATTCAAAACTTGGTATATGTTGGGTATAAAAAGTCGTAATTTCAAACTGCGAATACGTACATAGAGTCAGAATTTGCCTTCAAAATATGGTTCAGGCCCCGAAATTGGGATGTTTGGGATATTTTGAAAACTGCAGAGGGGTTTGGGACAAATGTGACCAAACGCCGCTTTCAGTACTTGGCATATGTTGGGTATGAAAAGTCGTAATTTCAAACTGCTAATACGTGCAGTGAGCCTGAATTTGACTCCAAAATATGGCTCAGGCCTCGAAATTGGGATGTTTGAAATATTTTGAAAACCGCAGGGAGGTTTGGGACAAATGTGACCAAAAGCCACTTTCACTACTTCGCATATGTTGGGTATAAAAAAGTCGTAATTTCAAACTGCGAATACGTGCAGAGAGCCAGAATTTGGCTCGAAAATATGTCTCAGGCCTCGAAATTGGGATGTTTGGATTATTTTTTAAACTGCATTGGAGTTTGTGCAAAATGTGACTCACTGCCGCTTTCAGTACTTGGCATATGTTGGGTATAAAATTCGTAATTTCAAACAGCAAATACGTGCAGAGAGCCAGAATTTGGCTCCAAAATATGGCTCAGGCCTCAATATTGGGATATTTAGGATATTTTGAAAACTGCAGGGGAGTTTGTGCAAAATGTGACTCAATGCCGCTCTCAGTACTTGGCATATGTTGAGTATAAAAAATCGTAATTTCAAACAGCGAATACGTGCAAAGAGCCAGAATTTGGCTCCAAAATATGGCTCTGGCCTCGAAATTGAGATGTTTGGGATATTTTGAAAATTGAAGGGGGGATTGGGACAAATGTTACCAAATGCCGCTTTCAGTACTTGGCATATGTTGGGTATAAAAAGTCTTAATTTCAAACAGCGAATACATGCAGAGAGCCAGAATTTTGCTGGAAAATATGGCTCAGGCCTCGAAATTGGGATGTTTGGGATATTTTGAAAACTGCAGGGGACTTTGTGCAAAATGTGACTCACTGCCGCTTTCAGTACTTGGCATATGTTGGGTATAAAAAAGTCGTAATTCCAAGCTGCGAATACGTGCAGAGAGCAAGAATTTGGCTCCAAAATATGGCAAGGCCTCGAAATTGGGATATTTGGGATATTTTGAAAACTGCAGGGGACTTTGTGCAAAATGTGACTCACTGCCGCTTTCAGTACTTGGCATATGTTGGGTATAAAAAGTCGTATTTTCAAACTACGAATACGTGCAAAGAGCCAGAATTTGGCTCGAAAATATGGCTCAGGACTCGAAATTGGGATGTTTAGATTATTTTGAAAACTGCATTGGAGTTGGTGCAAAATGTGACTCACTGCCGCTTTCAGTACTTGGCATATGTTGGGTATAAAAGTCATAATTTCAAACAGCAAATACGTGCAGAGAGCCAGAATTTGGGTCCAAAATATGGCTCAGGCCTCAAAATTGGAATATTTAGGATATTTTGAAAACTGCAGGGGAGTTTGCGAAAAATGTGACTCACTGCCGCATTCAAAACTTGGTATATGTTGGGTATAAAAAGTCGTAATTTCAAACTGCGAATACGTACATAGAGTCAGAATTTGCCTTCAAAATATGGCTCAGGCCCCGAAATTGGGATGTTTGGGATATTTTGAAAACTGCAGGGGGGTTTGGGACAAATGTGACCAAACGCCGCTTTCAGTACTTGGCATATGTTGGGTATGAAAAGTCGTAATTTCAAACTGCTAATACGTGCAGTGAGCCTGAATTTGACTCCAAAATATGGCTCAGGCCTCGAAATTGGGATGTTTGAAATATTTTGAAAACCGCAGGGAGGTTTGGGACAAATGTGACCAAAAGCCACTTTCACTACTTCGCATATGTTGGGTATAAAAAAGTCGTAATTTCAAACTGCGAATACGTGCAGAGAGCCAGAATTTGGCTCGAAAATATGTCTCAGGCCTCGAAATTGGGATGTTTGGATTATTTTTTAAACTGCATTGGAGTTTGTGCAAAATGTGACTCACTGCCGCTTTCAGTACTTGGCATATGTTGGGTATAAAATTCGTAATTTCAAACAGCAAATACGTGCAGAGAGCCAGAATTTGGCTCCAAAATATGGCTCAGGCCTCAATATTGGGATATTTAGGATATTTTGAAAACTGCAGGGGAGTTTGTGCAAAATGTGACTCAATGCCGCTCTCAGTACTTGGCATATGTTGAGTATAAAAAATCGTAATTTCAAACAGCGAATACGTGCAAAGAGCCAGAATTTGGCTCCAAAATATGGCTCTGGCCTCGAAATTGAGATGTTTGGGATATTTTGAAAATTGAAGGGGGGATTGGGACAAATGTTACCAAATGCCGCTTTCAGTACTTGGCATATGTTGGGTATAAAAAGTCTTAATTTCAAACAGCGAATACATGCAGAGAGCCAGAATTTTGCTGGAAAATATGGCTCAGGCCTCGAAATTGGGATGTTTGGGATATTTTGAAAACTGCAGGGGACTTTGTGCAAAATGTGACTCACTGCCGCTTTCAGTACTTGGCATATGTTGGGTATAAAAAAGTCGTAATTCCAAGCTGCGAATACGTGCAGAGAGCAAGAATTTGGCTCCAAAATATGGCAAGGCCTCGAAATTGGGATATTTGGGATATTTTGAAAACTGCAGGGGACTTTGTGCAAAATGTGACTCACTGCCGCTTTCAGTACTTGGCATATGTTGGGTATAAAAAGTCGTATTTTCAAACTACGAATACGTGCAAAGAGCCAGAATTTGGCTCGAAAATATGGCTCAGGACTCGAAATTGGGATGTTTAGATTATTTTGAAAACTGCATTGGAGTTTGTGCAAAATGTGACTCACTGCCGCTTTCAGTACTTGGCATATGTTGGGTATAAAAATTCGTAATTTCAAAGAGCAAATACGTGCAGAGAGCCAGATTTTGGCTCAAAAATATGGCTCAGGCCTCAAAATTGGGATATTTACGATATTTTAAAAACTGCAGGGGAGTTTGTGAAAAATGTGACTCACTGCCGCTTTTAGGACTTGGTATATGTTGGGTATAAAAAGTCGTAATTTCAAACTGCGAATACGTACATAGAGCCAGAATTTGCCTTCAAAATATGGCTCAGGCCTCGAAATTGGGATGTTTAGGATATTTTGAAAACTGCAGGGGGGTTTGGGACAAATGTGACCAAATGCCGCTTTCAGTACTTGGCATATGTTGGGTATGAAAAGTCGCAATTTCAAACTGCTAATACGTGCAGCGAGCCTGAATTTGGCTCCAAAATATGGCTCAGGCCTCAAAATTGGGTTGTTTGGAATATTTTGAAAACCGCAGGGAGGTTTGGGACAAATGTGCCCAAACGCCGCTTTCAGTACTTCGCATATGTTGGGTATAAAAAAGTCGTAATTTCAAACTGCAAATACGTGGAGAGAGCCAGAATTTGGCTCAAAAATATGTCTCAGGCCTCGAAATTTGGATGTTTGGATTATTTTTTAAACTGCATTGGAGTTTGTGCAAAATGTGACTCACTGCCGCTTTCAGTACTTGGCATATGTTGGGTATAAAAAGTCGTAATTTCAAACAGCAAATACGTGCAGAGAGTCAGAATTTGCCTTCAAAATATGGCTCAGGCCCCGAAATTGGGATGTTTAGGATATTTTGAAAACTGCAGGGGGGTTTGGGACAAATGTGACTCAATGCCGCTTTCAGTTCTTGGCATATGTTGGGTATAAAAAATCGTAATTTCAAACAGCGAATACGTGCAAAGAGCCAGAATTTGTCTCCAAAATATGGCTCAGGCCTCGAAATTGGGATGTTTGGGATATTTAAAAAATTACAGGGGGGATTGGGACAAATGTGACCAAATGCCGCTTTCAGTACTTGGCATATGTTGGGTATGAAAAGTCGTAATATCAAACTGCTAATACGTGCAGTGAGCCTGAATTTGGCTCCAAAATATGGCTCAGGCCTCGAAATTGGGATGTTTGGAATATTTTGAAAACCGCAGGGAGGTTTGGGACAAATGTGACCAAACGCCGCATTCAGTACTTCGCATATGATGGGTATAAAAAAGTCGTAATTTCAAACTGCGAATACGTGGAGAGAGCCAGAATTTGGCTCGAAAATATGTCTCATGCCTCGAAATTGGGATGTTTGGATTATTTTTTAAACTGCATTGGAGTTTGTGCAAAATGTTACTCACTGCCGCTTTCAGTACTTGGCATATGTTGGGTATAAAAAGTTTTAATTTCAAACAGCGAATACATGCAGAGAGCCAGAATTTGGCTGGAAAATATGGCTCAAGCCTCGAAATTGGGATGTTTGGAATATTTTGAAAACCGCAGGGAGGTTTGGGACAAATGTGAGCAAACGCCGCTTTCAGTACTTCGCATATGTTAGGTATAAAAAAGTCGTAATTTCAAACTGCGAATACGTGCAGATAGCCATAATTTGGCTCGAAAATATGTCTCAGGCCTCGAAATTGGGATGTTTGGATTATTTTTTAAACTGCATTGGAGTTTGTGCAAAATGTGACTCACTGCCGCTTTCAGTACTTGGCATATGTTGGGTATAAAAGTCGTAATTTCAAACAGCAAATACGTGCAGAGAGCCAGAATTTGGGTCCAAAATATGGCTCAGGCCTCAAAATTGGAATATTTAGGATATTTTGAAAACTGCAGGGGAGGTTGCGAAAAATGTGACTCACTGCCACATTCAGGACTTGGTATATGTTGGGTATAAAAAGTCGTAATTTCAAACTGCGAATACGTACATAGAGTCAGAACTTGCCTTCAAAATATGGCTCAGGCCCCGAAATTGGGATGTTTGGGATATTTTGAAAACTGCAGGGGGGTTTGGGACAAATGTGACCAAACGCCGCTTTCAGTACTTGGCATATGTTGGGTATGAAAAGTCGTAATTTCAAACTGCTAATACGTGCAGTGAGCCTGAATTTGGCTCCAAAATAAGGCTCAGGCCTCGAAATTGGGATGTTTGGAATATTTTGAAAACCGCAGGGAGGTTTGGGACAAATGTGACCAAAAGCCGCTTTCACTACTTCGCATAAGTTTGGTATAAAAAAGTCGTAATTTCAAACTGCGAATACGTGCAGAGAGCCAGAATTTGGCTCGAAAATATGTCTCAGGCCTCGAAATTGGGATGTTTGGATTATTTTTTAAACTGCATTGGAGTTTGTGCAAAATGTGACTCACTGCCGCTTTCAGTACTTGGCATATGTTGGGTATAAAATTCGTAATTTCAAACAGCAAATACGTGCTGAGAGCCAGAATTTGGCTCCAAAATATAGCTCAGGCCTCAAAATTGGGATATTTAGGATATTTTGAAGACTGCAGGGGAGTTTGTGCAAAATGTGACTCAATGCCGCTTTCAGTACTTGGCATATGTTGAGTATAAAGAATCGTAATTTCAAACAGCGAATACGTGCAAAGAGCCAGAATTTGGCTCCAAAATATGGCTCAGGCCTCGAAATTGGGATGTTTGGGATATTTTGAAAATTGAAGGGGGGATTGGGACAAATGTTACCAAATGCCGCTTTCAGTACTTGGCATATGTTGGGTATAAAAAGTCTTAATTTCAAACAGCGAATACATGCAGAGAGCCAGAATTTGGCTGGAAAATATGGCTCAGGCCTCGAAATGGGGATGTTTGAGATTTTTTGAAAACTGCAGGGGACTTTGTGCAAAATGTGACTCACTGCCGCTTTCAGTACTTGGCATATGTTGGGTATAAAAAGTCGTAATTTCAAAGAGCAAATACGTGCAGAGAGCCAGAATTTGGCTCAAAAATATGGCTCAGGCCTCAAAATTGGGATATTTAGGATATTTTGAAAACTGCAGAGGTGTTTGTGAAAAATGTGACTCACTGCCGCTTTTAGGACTTGGTATATGTTGGGTATAAAAAGTCGTAATTTCAAACTGCGAATACGTACATAGAGCCAGAATTTGCCTTCAAAATATGGCTCAGGCCTCGAAATTGGGATGTTTAGGATATTTTGAAAACTGCAGGGGGGTTTGGGACAAATGTGACCAAATGCCGCTTTCAGTACTTGGCATATGTTGGGTATGAAAAGTCGCAATTTCAAACTGCTAATACGTACAGCGAGCCTGAATTTGGCTCCAAAATATGGCTCAGGCCTCAAAATTGGGATGTTTGGAATATTTTGAAAACCGCAGGGAGGTTTGGGACAAATGTGCCCAAACGCCGCTTTCAGTACTTGGCATATGTTGGGTATAAAATTCGTAATTTCAAACTGCAAATACGTGGAGAGAGCCAGAATTTGGCTCAAAAATATGTCTCAGGCCTCGAAATTGGGATGTTTGGATTATTTTTTAAACTGCATTGGAGTTTGTGCAAAATGTGACTCACTGCCGCTTTCAGTACATGGCATATGTTGGGTATAAAAAGTCGTATTTTCATACTACGAATACATGCAAAGAGCCAGAATTTGGCTCGAAAATATGGCTCAGGCCTCGAAATTGGGATGTTTGGATTATTTTGAAAACTGCATTGGAGTTTGTGCAAAATGTGACTCACTGCCGCTTTCAGTACTTGGCATATGTTGGGTATGAAAAGTCGTAATATCAAACTGCTAATACGTGCAGTGAGCCTGAATTTGGCTCCAAAATATGGCTCAGGCCTCGAAATTGGGATGTTTGGAATATTTTGAAAACCGCAGGGAGGTTTGGGACAAATGTGACCAAACGCCGCATTCAGTACTTCGCATATGATGGGTATAAAAAAGTCGTAATTTCAAACTGCGAATACGTTGAGAGAGCCAGAATTTGGCTCGAAAATATGTCTCATGCCTCGAAATTGGGATGTTTGGATTATTTTTTAAACTGCATTGGAGTTTGTGCAAAATGTGACTCACTGCCTCTTTCAGTACTTGGCATATGTTGGGTATAAAAACTCTTAATTTCAAACAGCGAATACATGCAGAGAGCCAGAATTTGGCTGGAAAATATGGCTCAAGCCTCGAAATTGGGATGTTTGGAATATTTTGAAAACCGCAGGGAGGTTTGGGACAAATGTGAGCAAACGCCGCTTTCAGTACTTCGCATATGTTGGGTATAAAAAAGTCGTAATTTCAAACTGCGAATACGTGCAGATAGCCATAATTTGGCTCGAAAATATGTCTCAGGCCTCGAAATTGGGATGTTTGGATTATTTTTTAAACTGCATTGGAGTTTGTGCAAAATGTGACTCACTGCCGCTTTCTGTACTTGGCATATGTTGGGTATAAAAAAGTCGAAATTACAAAATACGAATACGTGCAGAGAGCCAGAATTTGGGTCCAAAATATGGCTCAGGCCTCAAAATTGGAATATTTAGGATATTTTGAAAACTGCAGGGGAGTTTGCGAAAAATGTGACTCACTGCCGCATTCAAAACTTGGTATATGTTGGGTATAAAAAGTCGTAATTTCAAACTGCGAATACGTACATAGAGTCAGAATTTGCCTTCAAAATATGGCTCAGGCCCCGAAATTGGGATGTTTGGGATATTTTGAAAACTGCAGGGGAGTTTGTGCAAAATGTGACTCAATGCCGCTTTCAGTACTTGGCATATGTTGAGTATAAAAAATCGTAATTTCAAACAGCGAATACGTGCAAAGAGCCAGAATTTGGCTCCAAAATATGGCTCAGGCCTCGAAATTGAGATGTTTGGGATATTTTGAAAATTGAAGGGGGGATTGGGACAAATGTTACCAAATGCCGCTTTCAGTACTTGGCATATGTTGGGTATAAAAAGTCTTAATTTCAAACAGCGAATACATGCAGAGAGCCAGAATTTGGCTGGAAAATATGGCTCAGGCCTCGAAATTGGGATGTTTGGGATATTTTGAAAACTGCAGGGGACTTTGTGCAAAATGTGACTCACTGCCGCTTTCAGTACTAGGCATATGTTGGGTATAAAAAAGTCGTAATTCCAAGCTGCGAATACGTGCAGAGAGCAAGAATTTGGCTCCAAAATATGGCAAGGCCTCGAAATTGGGATATTTGGGATATTTTTAAAACTGCAAGGGACTTTGTGCAAAATGTGACTCACTGCCGCTTTCAGTACTTGGCATATGTTGGGTATAAAAAGTCGTATTTTCAAACTACGAATACGTGCAAAGAGCCAGAATTTGGCTCGAAAATATGGCTCAGGACTCGAAATTGGGATGTTTAGATTATTTTGAAAACTGCATTGGAGTTTGTGCAAAATGTGACTCACTGCCGCTTTCAGTACTTGGCATATGTTGGGTATAAAAAGTCGTAATTTCAAAGAGCAAATACGTGCAGAGAGCCAGATTTTGGCTCAAAAATATGGCTCAGGCCTCAAAATTGGGATATTTACGATATTTTAAAAACTGCAGGGGAGTTTGTGAAAAATGTGACTCACTGCCGCTTTTAGGACTTGGTATATGTTGGGTATAAAAAGTCGTAATTTCAAACAGCGAATACGTGCAAAGAGCCAGAATTTGGCTCCAAAATATGGCTCAGGCCTCAAAATTGGGATGTTTGGAATATTTTGAAAACCGCAGGGAGGTTTGGGACAAATGTGCCCAAACGCCGCTTTCAGTACTTCGCATATGTTGGGTATAAAAAAGTCGTAATTTCAAACTGCAAATACGTGGAGAGAGCCAGAATTTGGCTCAAAAATATGTCTCAGGCCTCGAAATTGGGATGTTTGGATTATTTTTTAAACTGCATTGGAGTTTGTGCAAAATGTGACTCACTGCCGCTTTCAGTACTTGGCATATGTTGGGTATAAAAAGTCGTAATTTCAAACAGCAAATACGTGCAGAGAGCCAGAATTGGGCTCCAAAATATGGCTCAGGCCTCAAAATTGGGATATTTAGGATATTTTGAAAACTGCAGGGGAGTTTGTGCAAAATGTGACTCAATGCCGCTTTCAGTACTTGGCATATGTTGGGTATAAAAAATCGTAATTTCAAACAGCGAATACGTGCAAAGAGCCAGAATTTGGCTCCAAAATATGGCTCAGGCCTCGAAATTGGAATGTTTGGGATATTTTAAAAATTACAGGTGGGATTGGGACAAATGTGACCAAATGCCGCTTTCAGTACTTGGCATATGTTGGGTATAAAAAGTCTTAATTTCAAACAGCGAATACATGCAGAGAGCCAGAATTTGGCTGGAAAATATGGCTCAAGCCTCGAAATTGGGATGTTTGGAATATTTTGAAAACCGCAGGGAGGTTTGGGACAAATGTGAGCAAACGCCGCTTTCAGTACTTCGCATATGTTGGGAATAAAAAAGTCGTAATTTCATACTGCGAATACGTGCAGATAGCCATAATTTGGCTCGAAAATATGCCTCAGGCCTCGAAATTGGGATGTTTGGATTATTTTTTAAACTGCATTGGAGTTTGTGCAAAATGTGACTCACTGCCGCTTTCAGTACATGGCATATGTTGGGTATAAAAAGTCGTATTTTCATACTACGAATACATGCAAAGAGCCAGAATTTGGCTCGAAAATATGGCTCAGGCCTCGAAATTGGGATGTTTGGATTATTTTGAAAACTGCATTGAAGTTTGTGCAAAATGTGACTCACTGCCGCTTTCAGTACTTGGCATATGTTGGGTATGAAAAGTCGTAATATCAAACTGCTAATACGTGCAGTGAGCCTGAATTTGGCTCCAAAATATGGCTCAGGCCTCGAAATTGGGATGTTTGGATTATTTTGAAAACTGCATTGAAGTTTGTGCAAAATGTGAATCACTGCCGCTTTCAGTACTTGGCATATGTTGGGTATAAAAAGTCTTAATTTCAAACAGCGAATACATGCAGAGAGCCAGAATTTGGCTGGAAAATATGGATCAAGCCTCGAAATTGGGATGTTTGGAATATTTTGAAAACCGCAGGGAGGTTTGGGACATATGTGAGCAAACGCCGCTTTCAGTACTTCGCATATGTTGGGTATAAAAAAGTCGTAATTTCAAACTGCAAATACGTGCAGATAGCCATAATTTGGCTCGAAAATATGTCTCAGGCCTCGAAATTGGGATGTTTGGATTATTTTTTAAACTGCATTGGAGTTTGTGCAAAATGTGACTCACTGCCGCTTTCTGTACTTGGCATATGTTGGGTATAAAAGTCGTAATTTCAAACAGCAAATACGTGCAGAGAGCCAGAATTTGGGTCCAAAATATGGCTTAGGCCTCAAAATTGGAATATTTAGGATATTTTGAAAACTGCAGGGGAGTTTGCGAAAAATGTCACTCACTGCCGCATTCAAAACTTGGTATATGTTGGGTATAAAAAGTCGTAATTTCAAACTGCGAATACGTACATAGAGTCAGAATTTGCCTTCAAAATATGGCTCAGGCCCCGAAATTGGGATGTTTGGGATATTTTGAAAACTGCAGGGGGGTTTGGGACAAATGTGACCAAACGCCGCTTTCAGTACTTGGCATATGTTGGGTATGAAAAGTCGTAATTTCAAACTGCTAATACGTGTAGTGAGCCTGAATTTGACTCCAAAATATATCTCAGGCCTCGAAATTGGGATGTTTGAAATATTTTGAAAACCGCAGGGAGGTTTGGGACAAATGTAACCAAAAGCTGCTTTCACTACTTCGCATATGTTGGGTATAAAAAAGTCGTAATTTCAAACTGCGAATACGTGCAGAGAGCCAGAATTTGGCTCGAAAATATGTCTCAGGCCTCGAAATTGGGATGTTTGGATTATTTTTTAAACTGCATTGGAGTTTGTGCAAAATGTGACTCACTGCCGCTTTCTGTACTTGGCATATGTTGGGTATAAAAAAGTCGAAATTCCAAAATACGAATACGTGCAGAGAGCCAGAATTTGGGTCCAAAATATGGCTCAGGCCTCAAAATTGGAATATTTAGGATATTTTGAAAACTGAAGGGGAGTTTGCGAAAAATGTGACTCACTGCCGCATTCAAAACTTGGTATATGTTGGGTATAAAAAGTCGTAATTTCAAACTGCGAATACGTACATAGAGTCAGAATTTGCCTTCAAAATATGGCTCAGGCCCCGAAATTGGGATGTTTGGGATATTTTGAAAACTGCAGGGGGGTTTGGGACAAATGTGACCAAACGCCGCTTTCAGTACTTGGCATATGTTGGGTATGAAAAGTCGTAATTTCAAACTGCTAATACGTGCAGTGAGCCTGAATTTGACTCCAAAATATGGCTCAGGCCTCGAAATTGGGATGTTTGAAATATTTTGAAAACCGCAGGGAGGTTTGGGACAAATGTGACCAAAAGCCACTTTCACTACTTCGCATATGTTGGGTATAAAAAAGTCGTAATTTCAAACTGCGAATACGTGCAGAGAGCCAGAATTTGGCTCGAAAATATGTCTCAGGCCTCGAAATTGGGATGTTTGGATTATTTTTTAAACTGCATTGGAGTTTGTGCAAAATGTGACTCACTGCCGCTTTCAGTACTTGGCATATGTTGGGTATAAAATTCGTAATTTCAAACAGCAAATACGTGCAGAGAGCCAGAATTTGGCTCCAAAATATGGCTCAGGCCTCAATATTGGGATATTTAGGATATTTTGAAAACTGCAGGGGAGTTTGTGCAAAATGTGACTCAATGCCGCTTTCAGTACTTGGCATATGTTGAGTATAAAAAATCGTAATTTCAAACAGCGAATACGTGCAAAGAGCCAGAATTTGGCTCCAAAATATGGCTCAGGCCTCGAAATTGAGATGTTTGGGATATTTTGAAAATTGAAGGGGGGATTGGGACAAATGTTACCAAATGCCGCTTTCAGTACTTGGCATATGTTGGGTATAAAAAGTCTTAATTTCAAACAGCGAATACATGCAGAGAGCCAGAATTTGGCTGGAAAATATGGCTCAGGCCTCGAAATTGGGATGTTTGGGATATTTTGAAAACTGCAGGGGACTTTGTGCAAAATGTGACTCACTGCCGCTTTCAGTACTAGGCATATGTTGGGTATAAAAAAGTCGTAATTCCAAGCTGCGAATACGTGCAGAG
The DNA here is from genome assembly GCF_040958095.1 of Procambarus clarkii. NCBI lineage: Eukaryota > Metazoa > Arthropoda > Malacostraca > Decapoda > Cambaridae > Procambarus > Procambarus clarkii. The sequence continues at coordinate 5,154,073 of NC_091222.1, forward strand.
AGCAAGAATTTGGCTCCAAAATATGGCAAGGCCTCGAAATTGGGATATTTGGGATATTTTTAAAACTGCAGGGGACTTTGTGCAAAATGTGACTCACTGCCGCTTTCAGTACTTGGCATATGTTGGGTATAAAAAGTCGTATTTTCAAACTACGAATACGTGCAAAGAGCCAGAATTTGGCTCGAAAATATGGCTCAGGACTCGAAATTGGGATGTTTAGATTATTTTGAAAACTGCATTGGAGTTTGTGCAAAATGTGACTCACTGCCGCTTTCAGTACTTGGCATATGTTGGATATAAAAAGTCGTAATTTCAAAGAGCAAATACGTGCAGAGAGCCAGATTTTGGCTCAAAAATATGGCTCAGGCCTCAAAATTGGGATATTTACGATATTTTAAAAACTGCAGGGGAGTTTGTGAAAAATGTGACTCACTGCCGCTTTTAGGACTTGGTATATGTTGGGTATAAAAAGTCGTAATTTCAAACTGCGAATACGTACATTGAGCCAGAATTTGCCTTCAAAATATGGCTCAGGCCTCGAAATTGGGATGTTTAGGATATTTTGAAAACTGCAGGGGGGTTTGGGACAAATGTGACCAAATGCCGCTTTCAGTACTTGGCATATGTTGGGTATGAAAAGTCGCAATTTCAAACTGCTAATACGTGCAGCGAGCCTGAATTTGGCTCCAAAATATGGCTCAGGCCTCAAAATTGGGATGTTTGGAATATTTTGAAAACCGCAGGGAGGTTTGGGTCAAATGTGCCCAAACGCCGCTTTCAGTACTTCGCATATGTTGGGTATAAAAAAGTCGTAATTTCAAACTGCAAATACGTGGAGAGAGCCAGAATTTGGCTCAAAAATATGTCTCAGGCCTCGAAATTGGGATGTTTGGATTATTTTTTAAACTGCATTGGAGTTTGTGCAAAATGTGACTCACTGCCGCTTTCAGTACTTGGCATATGTTGGGTATAAAAAGTCGTAATTTCAAACAGCAAATACGTGCAGAGCCAGAATTGGGCTCCAAAATATGGCTCAGGCCTCAAAATTGGGATATTTAGGATATTTTGAAAACTGCAGGGGAGTTTGTGCAAAATGTGACTCAATGCCGCTTTCAGTACTTGGCATATGTTGGGTATAAAAAATCGTAATTTCAAACAGCGAATACGTGCAAAGAGCCAGAATTTGGCTCCAAAATATGGCTCAGGCCTCGAAATTGGAATGTTTGGGATATTTTAAAAATTACAGGGGGGATTGGGACAAATGTGACCAAATGCCGCTTTCAGTACTTGGCATATGTTGGGTATAAAAAGTCTTAATTTCAAACAGCGAATACATGCAGAGAGCCAGAATTTGGCTGGAAAATATGGCTCAAGCCTCGAAATTGGGATGTTTGGAATATTTTGAAAACTGCAGGGAGGTTTGGGACAAATGTGAGCAAACGCCGCTTTCAGTACTTCGCATATGTTGGGAATAAAAAAGTCGTAATTTCATACTGCGAATACGTGCAGATAGCCATAATTTGGCTCGAAAATATGCCTCAGGCCTCGAAATTGGGATGTTTGGATTATTTTTTAAACTGCATTGGAGTTTGTGCAAAATGTGACTCACTGCCGCTTTCAGTACATGGCATATGTTGGGTATAAAAAGTCGTATTTTCATACTACGAATACATGCAAAGAGCCAGAATTTGGCTCGAAAATATGGCTCAGGCCTCGAAATTGGGATGTTTGGATTATTTTGAAAACTGCATTGAAGTTTGTGCAAAATGTGACTCACTGCCGCTTTCAGTACTTGGCATATGTTGGGTATGAAAAGTCGTAATATCAAACTGCTAATACGTGCAGTGAGCCTGAATTTGGCTCCAAAATATGGCTCAGGCCTCGAAATTGGGATGTTTGGATTATTTTTTAAACTGCATTGGAGTTTGTGCAAAATGTGACTCACTGCCGCTTTCAGTACTTGGCATATGTTGGGTATAAAAAAGTCGTAATTCCAAGCTGCGAATACGTGCAGAGATCAAGAATTTGGCTCCAAAATATGGCAAGGCCTCGAAATTGGGATATTTTGAAAACTGCAGGGGACTTTGTGCAAAATGTGACTCACTGCCGCTTTCAGTACTTGGCATATGTTGGGTATAAAAAGTCGTATTTTCAAACTACGAATACGTGCAAAGAGCCAGAATTTGGCTCGAAAATATGGCTCAGGCCTCGAAATTGGGATGTTTGGATTATTTTGAAAACTGCATTGGAGTTTGTGCAAAATGTGACTCACTGCCGTTTTCAGTACTTGGCATATGTTGGGTATAAAAAGTCGTAATTTCAAAGAGCAAATACGTGCAGAGAGCCAGATTTTGGCTCAAAAATATGGCTCAGGCCTCAAAATTGGGATATTTAGGATATTTTGAAAACTGCAGGGGAGTTTGTGAAAAATGTGACTCACTGCCGCTTTCAGTACTTAACATATGTTGGGTATAAAAAGTCGTAATTTCAAACTGCGAATACGTACATAGAGCTAGAATTTGCCTTAAAAATATGGCTCAGGCCTCGAAATTGGGATGTTTAGGATATTTTAAAAACTGCAGGGGGGTTTGGGACAAATGTGACCAAATGCCGCTTTCAGTACTTGGCATATGTTGGGTATGAAAAGTCGCAATTTCAAACTGCTAATACGTGCAGCGAGCCTGAATTTGGCTCCAAAATATGGCTCAGGCCTCAAAATTGGGATGTTTGGAATATTTTGAAAACCGCAGGGAGGTTTGGGACAAATGTGCCCAAACGCCGCTTTCAGTACTTCACATATGTTGGGTATAAAAAAGTCGTAATTTCAAACTGCAAATACGTGGAGAGAGCCAGAATTTGGCTCAAAAATATGTCTCAGGCCTCGAAATTGGGATGTTTGGATTATTTTTTAAACTGCATTGGAGTTTGTGCAAAATGTGACTCACTGCCGCTTTCAGTACTTGGCATATGTTGGGTATAAAAAGTCGTAATTTCAAACAGCAAATACGTGCAGAGAGCCAGAATTTGGCTCCAAAATATGGCTCAGGCCTCAAAATTGGGATATTTAGGATATTTTGAAAACTGCAGGGGAGTTTGTGCAAAATGTGACTCAATGCCGCTTTCAGTTCTTGGCATATGTTGGGTATAAAAAATCGTAATTTCAAACAGCGAATACGTGCAAAGAGCCAGAATTTGGCTCCAAAATATGGCGCAGGCCTCGAAATTGGGATGTTTGGGATATTTTAAAAATTACAGGGGGGATTGGGACAAATGTGACCAAATGCCGCTTTCAGTACTTGGCATATGTTGGGTATAAAAAGTCTTAATTTCTAACAGCGAATACATGCAGAGAGCCAGAATTTGGCTGGAAAATATGGCTCAAGCCTCGAAATTGGGATGTTTGGAATATTTTGAAAACCGCAGGGAGGTTTGGGACAAATGTGACCAAACGCCGCATTCAGTACTTCGCATATGATGGGTATAAAAAAGTCGTAATTTCAAACTGCGAATACGTGGAGAGAGCCAGAATTTGGCTCGAAAATATGTCTCATGCCTCGAAATTGGGATGTTTGGATTATTTTTTAAACTGCATTGGAGTTTGTGCAAAATGTTACTCACTGCCGCTTTCAGTACTTGGCATATGTTGGGTATAATACGTTTTAATTTCAAACAGCGAATACATGCAGAGAGCCAGAATTTGGCTGGAAAATATGGTTCAAGCCTCGAAATTGGGATGTTTGGAATATTTTGAAAACCGCAGGGAGGTTTGGGACAAATGTGAGCAAACGCCGCTTTCAGTACTTCGCATATGTTGGGAATAAAAAAGTCGTAATTTCATACTGCGAATACGTGCAGATAGCCATAATTTGGCTCGAAAATATGCCTCAGGCCTCGAAATTGGGATGTTTGGATTATTTTTTAAACTGCATTGAAGTTTGTGCAAAATGTGACTCACTGCCGCTTTCAGTACATGGCATATGTTGGGTATAAAAAGTCGTATTTTCATACTACGAATACATGCAAAGAGCCAGAATTTGGCTCGAAAATATGGCTCAGGCCTCGAAATTGGGATGTTTGGATTATTTTGAAAACTGCATTGAAGTTTGTGCAAAATGTGACTCACTGCCGCTTTCAGTACTTGGCATATGTTGGGTATGAAAAGTCGTAATATCAAACTGCTAATACGTGCAGTGAGCCTGAATTTGGCTCCAAAATATGGCTCAGGCCTCGAAATTGGGATGTTTGGAATATTTTGAAAACCGCAGGGAGGTTTGGGACAAATGTGACCAAACGCCGCATTCAGTACTTTGCATATGCTGGGTATAAAAAAGTCGTAATTTCAAACTGCGAATACGTGGAGAGAGCCAGAATTTGGCTCGAAAATATGTCTCATGCCTCGAAATTGGGATGTTTGGATTATTTTTTAAACTGCATTGGAGTTTGTGCAAAATGTGACTCACTGCCGCTTTCAGTACTTGGCATATGTTGGGTATAAAAAGTCTTAATTTCAAACAGCGAATACATGCAGAGAGCCAGAATTTGGCTGGAAAATATGGCTCAAGCCTCGAAATTGGGATGTTTGGAATATTTTGAAAACCGCAGGGAGGTTTGGGACAAATGTGAGCAAACGCCGCTTTCAGTACTTCGCATATGTTGGGTATAAAAAAGTCGTAATTTCAAACTGCGAATACGTGCAGATAGCCATAATTTGGCTCGAAAATATGTCTCAGGCCTCGAAATTGGGATGTTTGGATTATTTTTTAAACTGCATTGGAGTTTGTGCAAAATGTGACTCACTGCCGCTTTCTGTACTTGGCATATGTTGGGTATAAAAGTCGTAATTTCAAACAGCAAATACGTGCAGAGAGCCAGAATTTGGGTCCAAAATATGGCTTAGGCCTCAAAATTGGAATATTTAGGATATTTTGAAAACTGCAGGGGAGTTTGCGAAAAATGTCACTCACTGCCGCATTCAAAACTTGGTATATGTTGGGTATAAAAAGTCGTAATTTCAAACTGCGAATACGTACATAGAGTCAGAATTTGCCTTCAAAATATGGCTCAGGCCCCGAAATTGGGATGTTTGGGATATTTTGAAAACTGCAGGGGGGTTTGGGACAAATGTGACCAAACGCCGCTTTCAGTACTTGGCATATGTTGGGTATGAAAAGTCGTAATTTCAAACTGCTAATACGTGTAGTGAGCCTGAATTTGACTCCAAAATATATCTCAGGCCTCGAAATTGGGATGTTTGAAATATTTTGAAAACCGCAGGGAGGTTTGGGACAAATGTAACCAAAAGCCGCTTTCACTACTTCGCATATGTTGGGTATAAAAAAGTTGTAATTTCAAACTGCGAATACGTGCAGAGAGCCAGAATTTGGCTCGAAAATATGTCTCAGGCCTCGAAATTGGGATGTTTGGATTATTTTTTAAACTGCATTGGAGTTTGTGCAAAATGTGACTCACTGCCGCTTTCAGTACTTGGCATATGTTGGGTATAAAATTCGTAATTTCAAACAGCAAATACGTGCAGAGAGCCAGAATTTGGCTCCAAAATATGGCTCAGGCCTCAAAATTGGGATATTTAGGATATTTTGAAAACTGCAGGGGATTTTGTGCAAAATGTGACTCAATGCCGCTTTCAGTACTTGGCATATGTTGAGTATAAAAAATCGTAATTTCAAACAGCGAATACGTGCAAAGAGCCAGAATTTGGCTCCAAAATATGGCTCAGGCCTCGAAATTGAGATGTTTGGGATATTTTGAAAATTGAAGGGGGGATTGGGACAAATGTTACCAAATGCCGCTTTCAGTACTTGGCATATGTTGGGTATAAAAAGTCTTAATTTCAAACAGCGAATACATGCAGAGAGCCAGAATTTGGCTGGAAAATATGGCTCAGGCCTCGAAATTGGGATGTTTGGGATATTTTGAAAACTGCAGGGGACTTTGTGCAAAATGTGACTCACTGCCGCTTTCAGTACTTGGCATATGTTGGGTATAAAAAAGTCGTAATTCCAAGCTGCGAATACGTGCAGAGATCAAGAATTTGGCTCCAAAATATGGCAAGGCCTCGAATTTGGGATATTTGGGATATTTTGAAAACTGCAGGGGACTTTGTGCAAAATGTGACTCACTGCCGCTTTCAGTACTTGGCATATGTTGGGTATAAAAAGTCGTATTTTCAAACTACGAATACGTGCAAAGAGCCAGAATTTGGCTCGAAAATATGGCTCAGGCCTCGAAATTGGGATGTTTGGATTATTTTGAAAACTGCATTGGAGTTTGTGCAAAATGTGACTCACTGCCGTTTTCAGTACTTGGCATATGTTGGGTATAAAAAGTCGTAATTTCAAAGAGCAAATACGTGCAGAGAGCCAGATTTTGGCTCAAAAATATGGCTCAGGCCTCAAAATTGGGATATTTAGGATATTTTGAAAACTGCAGGGGAGTTTGTGAAAAATCTGACTCACTGCCGCTTTCAGTACTTAACATATGTTGGGTATAAAAAGTCGTAATTTCAAACTGCGAATACGTACATAGAGCTAGAATTTGCCTTAAAAATATGGCTCAGGCCTCGAAATTGGGATGTTTAGGATATTTTAAAAACTGCAGGGGGGTTTGGGACAAATGTGACCAAATGCCGCTTTCAGTACTTGGCATATGTTGGGTATGAAAAGTCGCAATTTCAAACTGCTAATACGTGCAGCGAGCCTGAATTTGGCTCCAAAATATGGCTCAGGCCTCAAAATTGGGATGTTTGGAATATTTTGAAAACCGCAGGGAGGTTTGGGACAAATGTGCCCAAACGCCGCTTTCAGTACTTCACATATGTTGGGTATAAAAAAGTCGTAATTTCAAACTGCAAATACGTGGAGAGAGCCAGAATTTGGCTCAAAAATATGTCTCAGGCCTCGAAATTGGGATGTTTGGATTATTTTTTAAACTGCAGGGGAGTTTGTGCAAAATGTGACTCAATGCCGCTTTCAGTTCTTGGCATATGTTGGGTATAAAAAATCGTAATTTCAAACAGCGAATACGTGCAAAGAGCCAGAATTTGGCTCCAAAATATGGCGCAGGCCTCGAAATTGGGATGTTTGGGATATTTTAAAAATTACAGGGGGGATTGGGACAAATGTGACCAAATGCCGCTTTCAGTACTTGGCATATGTTGGGTATAAAAAGTCTTAATTTCTAACAGCGAATACATGCAGAGAGCCAGAATTTGGCTGGAAAATATGGCTCAAGCCTCGAAATTGGGATGTTTGGAATATTTTGAAAACCGCAGGGAGGTTTGGGACAAATGTGACCAAACGCCGCATTCAGTACTTCGCATATGATGGGTATAAAAAAGTCGTAATTTCAAACTGCGAATACGTGGAGAGAGCCAGAATTTGGCTCGAAAATATGTCTCATGCCTCGAAATTGGGATGTTTGGATTATTTTTTAAACTGCATTGGAGTTTGTGCAAAATGTTACTCACTGCCGCTTTCAGTACTTGGCATATGTTGGGTATAAAAAGTTTTAATTTCAAACAGCGAATACATGCAGAGAGCCAGAATTTGGCTGGAAAATATGGTTCAAGCCTCGAAATTGGGATGTTTGGAATATTTTGAAAACCGCAGGGAGGTTTGGGACAAATGTGAGCAAACGCCGCTTTCAGTACTTCGCATATGTTGGGAATAAAAAAGTCGTAATTTCATACTGCGAATACGTGCAGATAGCCATAATTTGGCTCGAAAATATGCCTCAGGCCTCGAAATTGGGATGTTTGGATTATTTTTTAAACTGCATTGAAGTTTGTGCAAAATGTGACTCACTGCCGCTTTCAGTACATGGCATATGTTGGGTATAAAAAGTCGTATTTTCATACTACGAATACATGCAAAGAGCCAGAATTTGGCTCGAAAATATGGCTCAGGCCTCGAAATTGGGATGTTTGGATTATTTTGAAAACTGCATTGAAGTTTGTGCAAAATGTGACTCACTGCCGCTTTCAGTACTTGGCATATGTTGGGTATGAAAAGTCGTAATATCAAACTGCTAATACGTGCAGTGAGCCTGAATTTGGCTCCAAAATATGGCTCAGGCCTCGAAATTGGTATGTTTGGAATATTTTGAAAACCGCAGGGAGGTTTCGGACAAATGTGACCAAACGCCGCATTCAGTACTTTGCATATGATGGGTATAAAAAAGTCGTAATTTCAAACTGCGAATACGTGGAGAGAGCCAGAATTTGGCTCGAAAATATGTCTCATGCCTCGAAATTGGGATGTTTGGATTATTTTTTAAACTGCATTGGAGTTTGTGCAAAATGTGACTCACTGCCGCTTTCAGTACTTGGCATATGTTGGGTATAAAAAGTCTTAATTTCAAACAGCGAATACATGCAGAGAGCCAGAATTTGGCTGGAAAATATGGATCAAGCCTCGAAATTGGGATGTTTGGAATATTTTGAAAACCGCAGGGAGGTTTGGGACAAATGTGAGCAAACGCCGCTTTCAGTACTTCGCATATGTTGGGTATAAAAAAGTCGTAATTTCAAACTGCGAATACGTGCAGATAGCCATAATTTGGCTCGAAAATATGTCTCAGGCCTCGAAATTGGGATGTTTGGATTATTTTTTAAACTGCATTGGAGTTTGTGCAAAATGTGACTCACTGCCGCTTTCTGTACTTGGCATATGTTGGGTATAAAAGTCGTAATTTCAAACAGCAAATACGTGCAGAGAGCCAGAATTTGGGTCCAAAATATGGCTTAGGCCTCAAAATTGGAATATTTAGGATATTTTGAAAACTGCAGGGGAGTTTGCGAAAAATGTCACTCACTGCCGCATTCAAAACTTGGTATATGTTGGGTATAAAAAGTCGTAATTTCAAACTGCGAATACGTACATAGAGTCAGAATTTGCCTTCAAAATATGGCTCAGGCCCCGAAATTGGGATGTTTGGGATATTTTGAAAACTGCAGGGGGGTTTGGGACAAATGTGACCAAACGCCGCTTTCAGTACTTGGCATATGTTGGGTATGAAAAGTCGTAATTTCAAACTGCTAATACGTGTAGTGAGCCTGAATTTGACTCCAAAATATATCTCAGGCCTCGAAATTGGGATGTTTGAAATATTTTGAAAACCGCAGGGAGGTTTGGGACAAATGTAACCAAAAGCCGCTTTCACTACTTCGCATATGTTGGGTATCAAAAAGTCGTAATTTCAAACTGCGAATACGTGCAGAGAGCCAGAATTTGGCTCGAAAATATGTCTCAGGCCTCGAAATTGGGATGTTTGGATTATTTTTTAAACTGCATTGGAGTTTGTGCAAAATGTGACTCACTGCCGCTTTCAGTACTTGGCATATGTTGGGTATAAAATTCGTAATTTCAAACAGCAAATACGTGCAGAGAGCCAGAATTTGGCTCCAAAATATGGCTCAGGCCTCAAAATTGGGATATTTAGGATATTTTGAAAACTGCAGGGGATTTTGTGTAAAATGTGACTCAATGCCGCTTTCAGTACTTGGCATATGTTGAGTATAAAAAATCGTAATTTCAAACAGCGAATACGTGCAAAGAGCCAGAATTTGGCTCCAAAATATGGCTCAGGCCTCGAAATTGAGATGTTTGGGATATATTGAAAATTGAAGGGGGGATTGGGACAAATGTTACCAAATGCCGCTTTCAGTACTTGGCATATGTTGGGTATAAAAAGTCTTAATTTCAAACAGCGAATACATGCAGAGAGCCAGAATTTGGCTGGAAAATATGGCTCAGGCCTCGAAATTGGGATGTTTGGGATATTTTGAAAACTGCAGGGGACTTTGTGCAAAATGTGACTCACTGCCGCTTTCAGTACTTGGCATATGTTGGGTATAAAAAAGTCGTAATTCCAAGCTGCGAATACGTGCAGAGATCAAGAATTTGGCTCCAAAATATGGCAAGGCCTCGAATTTGGGATATTTGGGATATTTTGAAAACTGCAGGGGACTTTGTGCAAAATGTGACTCACTGCCGCTTTCAGTACTTGGCATATGTTGGGTATAAAAAGTCGTATTTTCAAACTACGAATACGTGCAAAGAGCCAGAATTTGGCTCGAAAATATGGCTCAGGCCTCGAAATTGGGATGTTTGGATTATTTTGAAAACTGCATTGGAGTTTGTGCAAAATGTGACTCACTGCCGTTTTCAGTACTTGGCATATGTTGGGTATAAAAAGTCGTAATTTCAAAGAGCAAATACGTGCAGAGAGCCAGATTTTGGCTCAAAAATATGGCTCAGGCCTCAAAATTGGGATATTTAGGATATTTTGAAAACTGCAGGGGAGTTTGTGAAAAATGTGACTCACTGCCGCTTTTAGGACTTGGTATATGTTGGGTATAAAAAGTCGTAATTTCAAACTGCGAATACGTACATAGAGCTAGAACTTGCCTTAAAAATATGGCTCAGGCCTCGAAATTGGGATGTTTAGGATATTTTAAAAACTGCAGGGGGGTTTGGGACAAATGTGACCAAATGCCGCTTTCAGTACTTGGCATATGTTGGGTATGAAAAGTCGCAATTTCAAACTGCTAATACGTGCAGCGAGCCTGAATTTGGCTCCAAAATATGGCTCAGGCCTCAAAATTGGGATGTTTGGAATATTTTGAAAACCGCAGGGAGGTTTGGGACAAATGTGCCCAAACGCCGCTTTCAGTACTTCACATATGTTGGGTATAAAAAAGTCGTAATTTCAAACTGCAAATACGTGGAGAGAGCCAGAATTTGGCTCAAAAATATGTCTCAGGCCTCGAAATTGGGATGTTTGGATTATTTTTTAAACTGCATTGGAGTTTGTGCAAAATGTGACTCACTGCCGCTTTCAGTACTTGGCATATGTTGGGTATAAAAAGTCGTAATTTCAAACAGCAAATACGTGCAGAGAGCCAGAATTTGGCTCCAAAATATGGCTCAGGCCTCAAAATTGGGATATTTAGGATATTTTGAAAACTGCAGGGGAGTTTGTGCAAAATGTGACTCAATGCCGCTTTCAGTTCTTGGCATATGATGGGTATAAAAAATCGTAATTTCAAACAGCAAATACGTGCAAAGAGCCAGAATTTGGCTCCAAAATATGGCGCAGGCCTCGAAATTGGGATGTTTGGGATATTTTAAAAATTACAGGGGGGATTGGGACAAATGTGACCAAATGGCGCTTTCAGTACTTGGCATATGTTGGGTATAAAAAGTCTTAATTTCTAACAGCGAATACATGCAGAGAGCCAGAATTTGGCTGGAAAATATGGCTCAAGCCTCGAAATTGGGATGTTTGGAATATTTTGAAAACCGCAGGGAGGTTTGGGACAAATGTGACCAAACGCCGCTTTCAGTACTTGGCATATGTTGGGTATGAAAAGTCGTAATATCAAACTGCTAATACGTGCAGTGAGCCTGAATTTGGCTCCAAAATATGGCTCAGGCCTCGAAATTGGGATGTTTGGAATATTTTGAAAACCGCAGGGAGGTTTGGGACAAATGTGACCAAACGCCGCATTCAGTACTTCGCATATGATGGGTATAAAAAAGTCGTAATTTCAAACTGCGAATACGTGGAGAGAGCCAGAATTTGGCTCGAAAATATGTCTCATGCCTCGAAATTGGGATGTTTGGATTATTTTTTAAACTGCATTGGAGTTTGTGCAAAATGTTACTCACTGCCGCTTTCAGTACTTGGCATATGTTGGGTATAAAAAGTTTTAATTTCAAACAGCGAATACATGCAGAGAGCCAGAATTTGGCTGGAAAATATGGTTCAAGCCTCGAAATTGGGATGTTTGGAATATTTTGAAAACCGCAGGGAGGTTTGGGACAAATGTGAGCAAACGTCGCTTTCAGTACTTCGCATATGTTGGGTATAAAAAAGTCGTAATTTCAAACTGCGAATACGTGCAGATAGCCATAATTTGGCTCGAAAATATGTCTCAGGCCTCGAAATTGGGATGTTTGGATTATTTTTTAAACTGCATTGTAGTTTGTGCAAAATGTGACTCACTGCCGCTTTCAGTACTTGGCATATGTTGGGTATAAAAGTCGTAATTTCAAACAGCAAATACGTGCAGAGAGCCAGAATTTGGGTCCAAAATATGGCTCAGGCCTCAAAATTGGAATATTTAGGATATTTTGAAAACTGCAGGGGAGTTTGCGAAAAATGTGACTCACTGCCACATTCAGGACTTGGTATATGTTGGGTATAAAAAGTCGTAATTTCAAACTGCGAATACGTACATAGAGTCAGAACTTGCCTTCAAAATATGGCTCAGGCCCCGAAATTGGGATGTTTGGGATATTTTGAAAACTGCAGGGGGGTTTGGGACAAATGTGACCAAACGCCGCTTTCAGTACTTGGCATATGTTGGGTATGAAAAGTCGTAATTTCAAACTGCTAATACGTGCAGTGAGCCTGAATTTGGCTCCAAAATAAGGCTCAGGCCTCGAAATTGGGATGTTTGGAATATTTTGAAAATTGAAGGAGGGATTGGGACAAATGTTACCAAATCCCGCTTTCAGTACTTGGCATATGTTGGGTATAAAAAGTCTTAATTTCAAACAGCGAATACATGCAGAGAGCCAGAATTTGGCTGGAAAATATGGCTCAGGCCTCGAAATTGGGATGTTTGGGATATTTTGAAAACTGCAGGGGACTTTGTGCAATATGTGACTCACTGCCGCTTTCAGTACTTTGCATATGTTGGGTATAAAAAGTCGTAATTTCAAACTGCGAATACGTACATAGAGCCAGAATTTGCCTTCAAAATATGGCTCAGGCCTCGAAAATGGGATGTTTAGGATATTTTGAAAACTGCAGGGGGGTTTGGGATAAATGTGACCAAATGCCGCTTTCAGTACTTGGCATATGTTGGGTATGAAAAGTCGCAATTTCAATCTGCTAATACGTGCAGCGAGCCTGAATTTGGCTCCAAAATATGGCTCAGGCCTCAAAATTGGGATGTTTGGAATATTTTGAAAACCGCAGGGAGGTTTGGGACAAATGTGCCCAAACGCCGCTTTCAGTACTTCGCATATGTTGGGTATAAAAAAGTCGTAATTTCAAACTGCAAATACGTGGAGAGAGCCAGAATTTGGCTCAAAAATATGTCTCAGGCCTCGAAATTGGGATGTTTGGATTATTTTTTAAACTGCATTGGAGTTTGTGCAAAATGTGACTCACTGCCGCTTTCAGTACATGGCATATGTTGGGTATAAAAAGTCGTATTTTCATACTACGAATACATGCAAAGAGCCAGAATTTGGCTCGAAAATATGGCTCAGGCCTCGAAATTGGGATGTTTGGATTATTTTGAAAACTGCATTGGAGTTTGTGCAAAATGTGACTCACTGCCGCTTTCAGTACTTGGCATATGTTGGGTATGAAAAGTCGTAATATCAAACTGCTAATACGTGCAGTGAGCCTGAATTTTTCTCCAAAATATGGCTCAGGCCTCGAAATTGGGATGTTTGGAATATTTTGAAAACCGCAGGGAGGTTTGGGACAAATGTGACCAAACGCCCCATTCAGTACTTCACATATGATGGGTATAAAAAAGTCGTAATTTCAAACTGCGAATACGTGGAGAGAGCCAGAATTTGGCTCGAAAATATGTCTCATGCATCGAAATTGGGATGTTTGGATTATTTTTTAAACTGCATTGGAGTTTGTGCAAAATGTGACTCACTGCCGCTTTCAGTACTTGGCATATGTTGGGTATAAAAACTCTTAATTTCAAACAGCGAATACATGCAGAGAGCCAGAATTTGGCTGGAAACTATGGCTCAAGCATCGAAATTGGGATGTTTGGAATATTTTGAAAACCGCAGGGAGGTTTGGGACAAATGTGAGCAAACGCCGCTTTCAGTACTTCGCATATGTTGGGTATAAAAAAGTCGTAATTTCAAACTGCGAATACGTGCAGATAGCCATAATTTGGCTCGAAAATATGTCTCAGGCCTCGAAATTGGGATGTTTGGATTATTTTTTAAACTGCATTGGAGTTTGTGCAAAATGTGACTCACTGCCGCTTTCTGTACTTGGCATATGTTGGGTATAAAAGTCGTAATTTCAAACAGCAAATACGTGCAGAGAGCCAGAATTAGGGTCCAAAATATGGCTCAGGCCTCAAAATTGGAATATTTAGGATATTTTGAAAACTGCAGGGGAGTTTGCGAAAAATGTGACTCACTGCCGCATTGAAAACTTGGTATATGTTGGGTATAAAAAGTCGTAATTTCAAACTGCGAATACGTACATAGAGTCAGAATTTGCCTTCAAAATATGGCTCAGGCCCCGAAATTGGAATGTTTGGGATATTTTGAAAACTGCAGGGGGGTTTGGGACAAATGTGACCAAACGCCGCTTTCAGTACTTGCCATATGTTGGGTTTGAAAAGTCGTAATTTCAAACTGCTAATACGTGCAGTGAGCCTGAATTTGACTCCAAAATATGGCCCAGGCCTCAAAATTGGGATGTTTGAAATATTTTGAAAACCGTAGGGAGGTTTGGGACAAATGTGACCAAAAGCCACTTTCACTACTTCGCATATGTTGGGTATAAAAAAGTCGTAATTTCATACTGCGAATACGTGCAGAGAGCCAGAATTTGGCTCGAAAATATGTCTCAGGCCTCGAAATTGGGATGTTTGGATTATTTTTTAAACTGCATTGGAGTTTGTGCAAAATGTGACTCACTGCTGCTTTCTGTACTTGGCATATGTTGGGTATAAAAGTCGTAATTTCAAACAGCAAATACGTGCAGAGAGCCAGAATTTGGGTCCAAAATATGGCTCAGGCCTCAAAATTGGAATATTTAGGATATTTTGAAAACTGCAGGGGAGTTTGCGAAAAATGTGACTCACTGCCGCATTCAAAACTTGGTATATGTTGGGTATAAAAAGTCGTAATTTCAAACTGCGAATACGTACATAGAGTCAGAATTTGCCTTCAAAATATGGCTCAGGCCCCGAAATTGGAATGTTTGGGATATTTTGAAAACTGCAGGGGGGTTTGGGACAAATGTGACCAAACGCCGCTTTCAGTACTTGGCATATGTTGGGTATGAAAAGTCGTAATTTCAAACTGCTAATACGTGCAGTGAGCCTGAATTTGACTCCAAAATATGGCTCAGGCCTCAAAATTGGGATGTTTGAAATATTTTGAAAACCGCAGGGAGCTTTGGGACAAATGTGACCAAAAGCCACTTTCACTACTTCGCATATGTTGGGTATAAAAAAGTCTTAATTTCAAACTGCGAATACGTGCAGAGAGCCAGAATTTGGCTCGAAAATATGTCTCAGGCCTCGAAATTGGGATGTTTGGATTATTTTTTAAACTGCATTGGAGTTTGTGCAAAATGTGACTCACTGCCGCTTTCAGTACTTGGCATATGTTGGGTATAAAATTCGTAATTTCAAACAGCAAATACGTGCAGAGAGCCAGAATTTGGCTCCAAAACATGGCTCAGGCCTCAAAATTGGGATATTTAGGATATTTTGAAAACTGCAGGGGAGTTTGTGCAAAATGTGACTCAATGCCGCTTTCAGTACTTGGCATATGTTGAGTATAAAAAATCGAAATTTCAAACAGCGAATACGTGCAAAGAGCCAGAATTTGGCTCCAAAATATGGCTCAGGCCTCGAAATTGAGATGTTTGGGATATTTGGAAAATTGAAGGGGGGATTGGGACAAATGTTACCAAATGCCGCTTTCAGTACTTGGCATATGTTGGGTATAAAAAGTCTTAATTTCAAACAGCGAATACATGCAGAGAGCCAGAATTTGGCTGGAAAATATTGCTCAGGCCTCGAAATAGGGATGTTTAGGATATTTTGAAAACTGCATTGGAGTTTGTGCAAAATGTGACTCACTGCCGTTTTCAGTACTTGGCATATGTTGGGTATAAAAAGTCGTAATTTCAAAGAGCAAATACGTGCAGAGAGCCAGATTTTGGCTCAAAAATATGGCTCAGGCCTCAAAATTGGGATATTTAGGATATTTTGAAAACTGCAGGGGAGTTTGTGAAAAATGTGACTCACTGCCGCTTTTAGGACTTGGTATATGTTGGGTATAAAAAGTCGTAATTTCAAACTGCGAATACGTACATAGAGCTAGAACTTGCCTTAAAAATATGGCTCAGGCCTCGAAATTGGGATGTTTAGGATATTTTAAAAACTGCAGGGGGGTTTGGGACAAATGTGACCAAATGCCGCTTTCAGTACTTGGCATATGTTGGGTATGAAAAGTCGCAATTTCAAACTGCTAATACGTGAAGCGAGCCTGAATTTGGCTCCAAAATATGGCTCAGGCCTCAAAATTGGGATGTTTGGAATATTTTGAAAACCGCAGGGAGGTTTGGGACAAATGTGCCCAAACGCCGCTTTCAGTACTTCACATATGTTGGGTATAAAAAAGTCGTAATTTCAAACTGCAAATACGTGGAGAGAGCCAGAATTTGGCTCAAAAATATGTCTCAGGCCTCGAAATTGGGATGTTTGGATTATTTTTTAAACTGCATTGGAGTTTGTGCAAAATGTGACTCACTGCCGCTTTCAGTACTTGGCATATGTTGGGTATAAAAAGTCGTAATTTCAAACAGCAAATACGTGCAGAGAGCCAGAATTTGGCTCCAAAATATGGCTCAGGCCTCAAAATTGGGATATTTAGGATATTTTGAAAACTGCAGGGGAGTTTGTGCAAAATGTGACTCAATGCCGCTTTCAGTTCTTGGCATATGTTGGGTATAAAAAATCGTAATTTCAAACAGCAAATACGTGCAAAGAGCCAGAATTTGGCTCCAAAATATGGCGCAGGCCTCGAAATTGGGATGTTTGGGATATTTTAAAAATTACAGGGGGGATTGGGACAAATGTGACCAAATGGCGCTTTCAGTACTTGGCATATGTTGGGTATAAAAAGTCTTAATTTCTAACAGCGAATACATGCAGAGAGCCAGAATTTGGCTGGAAAATATGGCTCAAACCTCGAAATTGGGATGTTTGGAATATTTTGAAAACCGCAGGGAGGTTTGGGACAAATGTGACCAAACGCCGCTTTCAGTACTTGGCATATGTTGGGTATGAAAAGTCGTAATATCAAACTGCTAATACGTGCAGTGAGCCTGAATTTGGCTCCAAAATATGGCTCAGGCCTCGAAATTGGGATGTTTGGAATATTTTGAAAACCGCAGGGAGGTTTGGGACAAATGTGACCAAACGCCGCATTCAGTACTTCGCATATGATGGGTATAAAAAAGTCGTAATTTCAAACTGCGAATACGTGGAGAGAGCCAGAATTTGGCTCGAAAATATGTCTCATGCCTCGAAATTGGGATGTTTGGATTATTTTTTAAACTGCATTGGAGTTTGTGCAAAATGTTACTCACTGCCGCTTTCAGTACTTGGCATATGTTGGGTATAAAAAGTTTTAATTTCAAACAGCGAATACATGCAGAGAGCCAGAATTTGGCTGGAAAATATGGTTCAAGCCTCGAAATTGGGATGTTTGGAATATTTTGAAAACCGCAGGGAGGTTTGGGACAAATGTGAGCAAACGTCGCTTTCAGTACTTCGCATATGTTGGGTATAAAAAAGTCGTAATTTCAAACTGCGAATACGTGCAGATAGCCATAATTTGGCTCGAAAATATGTCTCAGGCCTCGAAATTGGGATGTTTGGATTATTTTTTAAACTGCATTGTAGTTTGTGCAAAATGTGACTCACTGCCGCTTTCAGTACTTGGCATATGTTGGGTATAAAAGTCGTAATTTCAAACAGCAAATACGTGCAGAGAGCCAGAATTTGGGTCCAAAATATGGCTCAGGCCTCAAAATTGGAATATTTAGGATATTTTGAAAACTGCAGGGGAGTTTGCGAAAAATGTGACTCACTGCCACATTCAGGACTTGGTATATGTTGGGTATAAAAAGTCGTAATTTCAAACTGCGAATACGTACATAGAGTCAGAACTTGCCTTCAAAATATGGCTCAGGCCCCGAAATTGGGATGTTTGGGATATTTTGAAAACTGCAGGGGGGTTTGGGACAAATGTGACCAAACGCCGCTTTCAGTACTTGGCATATGTTGGGTATGAAAAGTCGTAATTTCAAACTGCTAATACGTGCAGTGAGCCTGAATTTGGCTCCAAAATAAGGCTCAGGCCTCGAAATTGGGATGTTTGGAATATTTTGAAAATTGAAGGAGGGATTGGGACAAATGTTACCAAATCCCGCTTTCAGTACTTGGCATATGTTGGGTATAAAAAGTCTTAATTTCAAACAGCGAATACATGCAGAGAGCCAGAATTTGGCTGGAAAATATGGCTCAGGCCTCGAAATTGGGATGTTTGGGATATTTTGAAAACTGCAGGGGACTTTGTGCAATATGTGACTCACTGCCGCTTTCAGTACTTTGCATATGTTGGGTATAAAAAGTCGTAATTTCAAAGAGCAAATACGTGCAGAGAGCCAGAATTTGGCTCAAAAATATGGCTCAGGCCTCAAAATTGGGATATTTAGGATATTTTGAAAACTGCAGAGGAGTTTGTGAAAAATGTGACTCACTGCCGCTTTTAGGACTTGGTATATGTTGGGTATAAAAAGTCGTAATTTCAAACTGCGAATACGTACATAGAGCCAGAATTTGCCTTCAAAATATGGCTCAGGCCTCGAAAATGGGATGTTTAGGATATTTTGAAAACTGCAGGGGGGTTTGGGATAAATGTGACCAAATGCCGCTTTCAGTACTTGGCATATGTTGGGTATGAAAAGTCGCAATTTCAATCTGCTAATACGTGCAGCGAGCCTGAATTTGGCTCCAAAATATGGCTCAGGCCTCAAAATTGGGATGTTTGGAATATTTTGAAAACCGCAGGGAGGTTTGGGACAAATGTGCCCAAACGCCGCTTTCAGTACTTCGCATATGTTGGGTATAAAAAAGTCGTAATTTCAAACTGCAAATACGTGGAGAGAGCCAGAATTTGGCTCAAAAATATGTCTCAGGCCTCGAAATTGGGATGTTTGGATTATTTTTTAAACTGCATTGGAGTTTGTGCAAAATGTGACTCACTGCCGCTTTCAGTACATGGCATATGTTGGGTATAAAAAGTCGTATTTTCATACTACGAATACATGCAAAGAGCCAGAATTTGGCTCGAAAATATGGCTCAGGCCTCGAAATTGGGATGTTTGGATTATTTTGAAAACTGCATTGGAGTTTGTGCAAAATGTGACTCACTGCCGCTTTCAGTACTTGGCATATGTTGGGTATGAAAAGTCGTAATATCAAACTGCTAATACGTGCAGTGAGCCTGAATTTGGCTCCAAAATATGGCTCAGGCCTCGAAATTGGGATGTTTGGAATATTTTGAAAACCGCAGGGAGGTTTGGGACAAATGTGACCAAACGCCCCATTCAGTACTTCACATATGATGGGTATAAAAAAGTCGTAATTTCAAACTGCGAATACGTGGAGAGAGCCAGAATTTGGCTCGAAAATATGTCTCATGCATCGAAATTGGGATGTTTGGATTATTTTTTAAACTGCATTGGAGTTTGTGCAAAATGTGACTCACTGCCGCTTTCAGTACTTGGCATATGTTGGGTATAAAAACTCTTAATTTCAAACAGCGAATACATGCAGAGAGCCAGAATTTGGCTGGAAACTATGGCTCAAGCATCGAAATTGGGATGTTTGGAATATTTTGAAAACCGCAGGGAGGTTTGGGACAAATGTGAGCAAACGCCGCTTTCAGTACTTCGCATATGTTGGGTATAAAAAAGTCGTAATTTCAAACTGCGAATACGTGCAGATAGCCATAATTTGGCTCGAAAATATGTCTCAGGCCTCGAAATTGGGATGTTTGGATTATTTTTTAAACTGCATTGGAGTTTGTGCAAAATGTGACTCACTGCCGCTTTCTGTACTTGGCATATGTTGGGTATAAAAGTCGTAATTTCAAACAGCAAATACGTGCAGAGAGCCAGAATTAGGGTCCAAAATATGGCTCAGGCCTCAAAATTGGAATATTTAGGATATTTTGAAAACTGCAGGGGAGTTTGCGAAAAATGTGACTCACTGCCGCATTGAAAACTTGGTATATGTTGGGTATAAAAAGTCGTAATTTCAAACTGCGAATACGTACATAGAGTCAGAATTTGCCTTCAAAATATGGCTCAGGCCCCGAAATTGGAATGTTTGGGATATTTTGAAAACTGCAGGGGGGTTTGGGACAAATGTGACCAAACGCCGCTTTCAGTACTTGGCATATGTTGGGTTTGAAAAGTCGTAATTTCAAACTGCTAATACGTGCAGTGAGCCTGAATTTGACTCCAAAATATGGCTCAGGCCTCAAAATTGGGATGTTTGAAATATTTTGAAAACCGTAGGGAGGTTTGGGACAAATGTGACCAAAAGCCACTTTCACTACTTCGCATATGTTGGGTATAAAAAAGTCGTAATTTCATACTGCGAATACGTGCAGAGAGCCAGAATTTGGCTCGAAAATATGTCTCAGGCCTCGAAATTGGGATGTTTGGATTATTTTTTAAACTGCATTGGAGTTTGTGCAAAATGTGACTCACTGCTGCTTTCTGTACTTGGCATATGTTGGGTATAAAAGTCGTAATTTCAAACAGCAAATACGTGCAGAGAGCCAGAATTTGGGTCCAAAATATGGCTCAGGCCTCAAAATTGGAATATTTAGGATATTTTGAAAACTGCAGGGGAGTTTGCGAAAAATGTGACTCACTGCCGCATTCAAAACTTGGTATATGTTGGGTATAAAAAGTCGTAATTTCAAACTGCGAATACGTACATAGAGTCAGAATTTGCCTTCAAAATATGGCTCAGGCCCCGAAATTGGAATGTTTGGGATATTTTGAAAACTGCAGGGGGGTTTGGGACAAATGTGACCAAACGCCGCTTTCAGTACTTGGCATATGTTGGGTATGAAAAGTCGTAATATCAAACTGCTAATACGTGCAGTGAGCCTGAATTTGGCTCCAAAATATGGCTCAGGCCTCGAAATTGGGATGTTTGGAATATTTTGAAAACCGCAGGGAGGTTTGGGACAAATGTGACCAAACGCCCCATTCAGTACTTCACATATGATGGGTATAAAAAAGTCGTAATTTCAAACTGCGAATACGTGGAGAGAGCCAGAATTTGGCTCGAAAATATGTCTCATGCATCGAAATTGGGATGTTTGGATTATTTTTTAAACTGCATTGGAGTTTGTGCAAAATGTGACTCACTGCCGCTTTCAGTACTTGGCATATGTTGGGTATAAAAACTCTTAATTTCAAACAGCGAATACATGCAGAGAGCCAGAATTTGGCTGGAAACTATGGCTCAAGCATCGAAATTGGGATGTTTGGAATATTTTGAAAACCGCAGGGAGGTTTGGGACAAATGTGAGCAAACGCCGCTTTCAGTACTTCGCATATGTTGGGTATAAAAAAGTCGTAATTTCAAACTGCGAATACGTGCAGATAGCCATAATTTGGCTCGAAAATATGTCTCAGGCCTCGAAATTGGGATGTTTGGATTATTTTTTAAACTGCATTGGAGTTTGTGCAAAATGTGACTCACTGCCGCTTTCTGTACTTGGCATATGTTGGGTATAAAAGTCGTAATTTCAAACAGCAAATACGTGCAGAGAGCCAGAATTAGGGTCCAAAATATGGCTCAGGCCTCAAAATTGGAATATTTAGGATATTTTGAAAACTGCAGGGGAGTTTGCGAAAAATGTGACTCACTGCCGCATTGAAAACTTGGTATATGTTGGGTATAAAAAGTCGTAATTTCAAACTGCGAATACGTACATAGAGTCAGAATTTGCCTTCAAAATATGGCTCAGGCCCCGAAATTGGAATGTTTGGGATATTTTGAAAACTGCAGGGGGGTTTGGGACAAATGTGACCAAACGCCGCTTTCAGTACTTGGCATATGTTGGGTTTGAAAAGTCGTAATTTCAAACTGCTAATACGTGCAGTGAGCCTGAATTTGACTCCAAAATATGGCTCAGGCCTCAAAATTGGGATGTTTGAAATATTTTGAAAACCGTAGGGAGGTTTGGGACAAATGTGACCAAAAGCCACTTTCACTACTTCGCATATGTTGGGTATAAAAAAGTCGTAATTTCATACTGCGAATACGTGCAGAGAGCCAGAATTTGGCTCGAAAATATGTCTCAGGCCTCGAAATTGGGATGTTTGGATTATTTTTTAAACTGCATTGGAGTTTGTGCAAAATGTGACTCACTGCTGCTTTCTGTACTTGGCATATGTTGGGTATAAAAGTCGTAATTTCAAACAGCAAATACGTGCAGAGAGCCAGAATTTGGGTCCAAAATATGGCTCAGGCCTCAAAATTGGAATATTTAGGATATTTTGAAAACTGCAGGGGAGTTTGCGAAAAATGTGACTCACTGCCGCATTCAAAACTTGGTATATGTTGGGTATAAAAAGTCGTAATTTCAAACTGCGAATACGTACATAGAGTCAGAATTTGCCTTCAAAATATGGCTCAGGCCCCGAAATTGGAATGTTTGGGATATTTTGAAAACTGCAGGGGGGTTTGGGACAAATGTGACCAAACGCCGCTTTCAGTACTTGGCATATGTTGGGTATGAAAAGTCGTAATTTCAAACTGCTAATACGTGCAGTGAGCCTGAATTTGACTCCAAAATATGGCTCAGGCCTCAAAATTGGGATGTTTGAAATATTTTGAAAACCGCAGGGAGCTTTGGGACAAATGTGACCAAAAGCCACTTTCACTACTTCGCATATGTTGGGTATAAAAAAGTCTTAATTTCAAACTGCGAATACGTGCAGAGAGCCAGAATTTGGCTCGAAAATATGTCTCAGGCCTCGAAATTGGGATGTTTGGATTATTTTTTAAACTGCATTGGAGTTTGTGCAAAATGTGACTCACTGCCGCTTTCAGTACTTGGCATATGTTGGGTATAAAATTCGTAATTTCAAACAGCAAATACGTGCAGAGAGCCAGAATTTGGCTCCAAAACATGGCTCAGGCCTCAAAATTGGGATATTTAGGATATTTTGAAAACTGCAGAGGAGTTTGTGAAAAATGTGACTCACTGCCGCTTTTAGGACTTGGTATATGTTGGGTATAAAAAGTCGTAATTTCAAACTGCGAATACGTACATAGAGCCAGAATTTGCCTTCAAAATATGGCTCAGGCCTCGAAAATGGGATGTTTAGGATATTTTGAAAACTGCAGGGGGGTTTGGGATAAATGTGACCAAATGCCGCTTTCAGTACTTGGCATATGTTGGGTATGAAAAGTCGCAATTTCAATCTGCTAATACGTGCAGCGAGCCTGAATTTGGCTCCAAAATATGGCTCAGGCCTCAAAATTGGGATGTTTGGAATATTTTGAAAACCGCAGGGAGGTTTGGGACAAATGTGCCCAAACGCCGCTTTCAGTACTTCGCATATGTTGGGTATAAAAAAGTCGTAATTTCAAACTGCAAATACGTGGAGAGAGCCAGAATTTGGCTCAAAAATATGTCTCAGGCCTCGAAATTGGGATGTTTGGATTATTTTTTAAACTGCATTGGAGTTTGTGCAAAATGTGACTCACTGCCGCTTTCAGTACATGGCATATGTTGGGTATAAAAAGTCGTATTTTCATACTACGAATACATGCAAAGAGCCAGAATTTGGCTCGAAAATATGGCTCAGGCCTCGAAATTGGGATGTTTGGATTATTTTGAAAACTGCATTGGAGTTTGTGCAAAATGTGACTCACTGCCGCTTTCAGTACTTGGCATATGTTGGGTATGAAAAGTCGTAATATCAAACTGCTAATACGTGCAGTGAGCCTGAATTTGGCTCCAAAATATGGCTCAGGCCTCGAAATTGGGATGTTTGGAATATTTTGAAAACCGCAGGGAGGTTTGGGACAAATGTGACCAAACGCCCCATTCAGTACTTCACATATGATGGGTATAAAAAAGTCGTAATTTCAAACTGCGAATACGTGGAGAGAGCCAGAATTTGGCTCGAAAATATGTCTCATGCATCGAAATTGGGATGTTTGGATTATTTTTTAAACTGCATTGGAGTTTGTGCAAAATGTGACTCACTGCCGCTTTCAGTACTTGGCATATGTTGGGTATAAAAACTCTTAATTTCAAACAGCGAATACATGCAGAGAGCCAGAATTTGGCTGGAAACTATGGCTCAAGCATCGAAATTGGGATGTTTGGAATATTTTGAAAACCGCAGGGAGGTTTGGGACAAATGTGAGCAAACGCCGCTTTCAGTACTTCGCATATGTTGGGTATAAAAAAGTCGTAATTTCAAACTGCGAATACGTGCAGATAGCCATAATTTGGCTCGAAAATATGTCTCAGGCCTCGAAATTGGGATGTTTGGATTATTTTTTAAACTGCATTGGAGTTTGTGCAAAATGTGACTCACTGCCGCTTTCTGTACTTGGCATATGTTGGGTATAAAAGTCGTAATTTCAAACAGCAAATACGTGCAGAGAGCCAGAATTAGGGTCCAAAATATGGCTCAGGCCTCAAAATTGGAATATTTAGGATATTTTGAAAACTGCAGGGGAGTTTGCGAAAAATGTGACTCACTGCCGCATTGAAAACTTGGTATATGTTGGGTATAAAAAGTCGTAATTTCAAACTGCGAATACGTACATAGAGTCAGAATTTGCCTTCAAAATATGGCTCAGGCCCCGAAATTGGAATGTTTGGGATATTTTGAAAACTGCAGGGGGGTTTGGGACAAATGTGACCAAACGCCGCTTTCAGTACTTGGCATATGTTGGGTTTGAAAAGTCGTAATTTCAAACTGCTAATACGTGCAGTGAGCCTGAATTTGACTCCAAAATATGGCTCAGGCCTCAAAATTGGGATGTTTGAAATATTTTGAAAACCGTAGGGAGGTTTGGGACAAATGTGACCAAAAGCCACTTTCACTACTTCGCATATGTTGGGTATAAAAAAGTCGTAATTTCATACTGCGAATACGTGCAGAGAGCCAGAATTTGGCTCGAAAATATGTCTCAGGCCTCGAAATTGGGATGTTTGGATTATTTTTTAAACTGCATTGGAGTTTGTGCAAAATGTGACTCACTGCTGCTTTCTGTACTTGGCATATGTTGGGTATAAAAGTCGTAATTTCAAACAGCAAATACGTGCAGAGAGCCAGAATTTGGGTCCAAAATATGGCTCAGGCCTCAAAATTGGAATATTTACGATATTTTGAAAACTGCAGGGGAGTTTGCGAAAAATGTGACTCACTGCCGCATTCAAAACTTGGTATATGTTGGGTATAAAAAGTCGTAATTTCAAACTGCGAATACGTACATAGAGTCAGAATTTGCCTTCAAAATATGGCTCAGGCCCCGAAATTGGAATGTTTGGGATATTTTGAAAACTGCAGGGGGGTTTGGGACAAATGTGACCAAACGCCGCTTTCAGTACTTGGCATATGTTGGGTATGAAAAGTCGTAATTTCAAACTGCTAATACGTGCAGTGAGCCTGAATTTGACTCCAAAATATGGCTCAGGCCTCAAAATTGGGATGTTTGAAATATTTTGAAAACCGCAGGGAGCTTTGGGACAAATGTGACCAAAAGCCACTTTCACTACTTCGCATATGTTGGGTATAAAAAAGTCTTAATTTCAAACTGCGAATACGTGCAGAGAGCCAGAATTTGGCTCGAAAATATGTCTCAGGCCTCGAAATTGGGATGTTTGGATTATTTTTTAAACTGCATTGGAGTTTGTACAAAATGTGACTCACTGCCGCTTTCAGTACTTGGCATATGTTGGGTATAAAATTCGTAATTTCAAACAGCAAATACGTGCAGAGAGCCAGAATTTGGCTCCAAAACATGGCTCAGGCCTCAAAATTGGGATATTTAGGATATTTTGAAAACTGCAGGGGAGTTTGTGCAAAATGTGACTCAATGCCGCTTTCAGTACTTGGCATATGTTGAGTATAAAAAATCGAAATTTCAAACAGCGAATACGTGCAAAGAGCCAGAATTTGGCTCCAAAATATGGCTCAGGCCTCGAAATTGAGATGTTTGGGATATTTGGAAAATTGAAGGGGGGATTGGGACAAATGTTACCAAATGCCGCTTTCAGTACTTGGCATATGTTGGGTATAAAAAGTCTTAATTTCAAACAGCGAATACATGCAGAGAGCCAGAATTTGGCTGGAAAATATTGCTCAGGCCTCGAAATAGGGATGTTTAGGATATTTTGAAAACTGCAGGGGACTTTGTGCAAAATGTGACTCACTGCCGCTTTTAGTACTTGGCATATGTTGGGTATAAAAAAGTCGTAATTCCAAGCTGCGAATACGTGCAGAGAGCAAGAATTTGGCTCCAAAATATGGCAAGGCCTCGAAATTGGGATATTTGGGATATTTTGAAAACTGCAGGGGACTTTGTGCAAAATGTGACTCACTGCCGCTTTCAGTACTTGACATATGTTGGGTATAAAAAGTCGTATTTTCAAACTACGAATACGTGCAAAGAGCCAGAATTTGGCTCGAAAATATGGCTCAGGCCTCGAAATTGGGATGTTTGGATTATTTTGAAAACTGCATTGGAGTTTGTGCAAAATGTGACTCACTGCCGCTTTCAGTACTTGGCATATGTTGGGTATAAAAAGTCGTAATTTCAAAGAGCAAATACGTGCAGAGAGCCAGATTTTGGCTCAAAAATATGGCTCAGGCCTCAAAATTGGGATATTTAGGATATTTTGAAAACTGCAGGGGAGTTTGTGAAAAATGTGACTCACTGCCGCTTTTAGGACTTGGTATATGTTGGGTATAAAAAGTCGTAATTTCAAACTGCGAATACGTACATAGAGCCAGAATTTGCCTTCAAAATATGGCTCAGGCCTCGAAATTGGGATGTTTAGGATATTTTGAAAACTGCAGGGGGGTTTGGGACAAATGTGACCAAATGCCGCTTTCAGTACTTGGCATATGTTGGGTATGAAAAGTCGCAATTTCAAACTGCTAATACGTGCAGCGAGCCTGAATTTGGCTCCAAAATATGGCTCAGGCCTCAAAATTGGGATGTTTGGAATATTTTGAAAACCGCAGGGAGGTTTGGGACAAATGTGCCCAAACGCCGCTTTCAGTACTTCGCATATGTTGGGTATAAAAAAGTCGTAATTTCAAACTGCAAATACGTGGAGAGAGCCAGAATTTGGCTCAAAAATATGTCTCAGGCCTCGAAATTGGGATGTTTGAATTATTTTTTAAACTGCATTGGAGTTTGTGCAAAATGTGACTCACTGCCTCTTTCAGTACTTGGCATATGTTGGGTATAAAAAGTCGTAATTTCAAACAGCAAATACGTGCAGAGAGCCAGAATTTGGCTCCAAAATATGGCTCAGGCCTCAAAATTGGGATATTTAGGATATTTTGAAAACTGCAGGGGAGTTTGTGCAAAATGTGACTCAATGCCGCTTTCAGTACTTGGCATATGTTGGGTATAAAAAATCGTAATTTCAAACAGCGAATACATGCAAAGAGCCAAAATTTGGCTCCAAAATATGGCTCAGGCCTCGAAATTGGGATGTTTGGGATATTTAAAAATTACAGGGGGGATTGGGACAAATGTGACCAAATGCCACTTTCAGTACTTGGCATATGTTGGGTATAAAAAGTCTTAATTTCAAACAGCGAATACATGCAGAGAGCCAGAATTTGGCTGGAAAATATGGCTCAAGCCTCGAAATTGGGATGTTTGGAATATTTTGAAAACCGCAGGGAGGTTTGGGACAAATGTGAGCAAACGCCGCTTTCAGTACTTCGCATATGTTGGGAATAAAAAAGTCGTAATTTCATACTGCGAATACGTGCAGATAGCCATAATTTGGCTCGAAAATATGCCTCAGGCCTCGAAATTGGGATGTTTGGATTATTTTTTAAACTGCATTGGAGTTTGTGCAAAATGTGACTCACTGCCGCTTTCAGTACTTGGCATATGTTGGGTATAAAAGTCGTAATTTCAAACAGCAAATACGTGCAGAGAGCCAGAATCTGGGTCCAAAATATGGCTCAGGCCTCAAAATTGGAATATTTAGGATATTTTGAAAACTGAAGGGGAGTTTGTGAAAAATGTGACTCACTGCCGCTTTCAGGACATGGTATATGTTGGGTATAAAAAGTCGTAATTTCAAACTGCGAATACGTACATAGAGTCAGAATTTGCCTTCAAAATATTGCTCAGGCCTTGAAATTGGGATGTTTGGGATATTTTGAAAACTGTAGGGGGGTTTGGGACAAATGTGACCAAACGCCGCTTTCAGTACTTTGCATATGTTGGGTATGAAAAGTCGTAATATCAAACTGCTAATACGTGCAGTGAGCCTGAATTTGGCTCCAAAATATGGCTCAGGCCTCGAAATTGGGATGTTTGGAATATTTTGAAAACCGCAGGGAGGTTTGGGACAAATGTGACCAAACGCCGCATTCAGTACTTCGCATATGATGGGTATAAAAATGTCGTAAATTCAAACTGCGAATACGTGGAGAAAGCCAGAATTTGGCTCGAAAATATGTCTCATGCCTCGAAATTGGGATGTTTGGATTATTTTTTAAACTGCATTGGAGTTTGTGCAAAATGTTACTCACTGCCGCTTTCAGTACATGGCATATGTTGGGTATAAAAAGTTTTAATTTCAAACAGCGAATACATGCAGAGAGCCAGAATTTGGCTGGAAAATATGGCTCAAGCCTCGAAATTGCGATGTTTGGAATATTTTGAAAACCGCAGGGAGGTTTGGGACAAATGTGAGCAAATGCCGCTTTCAGTACTTCGCATATGTTGGGTATAAAAAAGTCGTAATTTCAAACTGCGAATACGTGCAGATAGCCATAATTTGGCTCGAAAATATGTCTCAGGCCTCGAAATTGGGATGTTTGGATTATTTTTTAAACTGCATTGGAGTTTGTGCAAAATGTGACTCACTGCCGCTTTCAGTACTTGGCATATGTTGGGTATAAAAGTCGTAATTTCAAACAGCAAATACGTGCAGAGAGCCAGAATTTGGGTCCAAAATATGGCTCAGGCCTCAAAATTGGAATATTTAGGATATTTTGAAAACTGCAGGGGAGTTTGCGAAAAATGTGACTCACTGCCACATTCAGGACTTGGTATATGTTGGGTATAAAAAGTCGTAATTTCAAACTGCGAATACGTACATAGAGTCAGAACTTGCCTTCAAAATATGGCTCAGGCCCCGAAATTGGGATGTTTGGGATATTTTGAAAACTGCAGGGGGGTTTTTGACAAATGTGACCAAACGCCGCTTTCAGTACTTGGCATATGTTGGGTATGAAAAGTCGTAATTTCAAACTGCTAATACGTGCAGTGAGCCTGAATTTGGCTCCAAAATAAGGCTCAGGCCTCGAAATTGGGATGTTTGGAATATTTTGAAAACCGCAGGGAGGTTTGGGACAAATGTGACCAAAAGCCGCTTTCACTACTTCGCATATGTTGGGTATAAAAAAGTTGTAATTTCAAACTGCGAATACGTGCAGAGAGCCAGAATTTGGCTCGAAAATATGTCTCAGGCCTCGAAATTGGGATGTTTGGATTATTTTTTAAACTGCATTGGAGTTTGTGCAAAATGTGACTCACTGCCGCTTTCAGTACTTGGCATATGTTGGGTATAAAAAGTCGTAATTTCAAACAGCAAATACGTGCAGAGAGCCAGAATTTGGCTCCAAAATATGGCTCAGGCCTCAAAATTGGGATATTTAGGATATTTTGAAAACTGCAGGGGAGTTTGTGCAAAATGTGACTCAATGATGCTTTCAGTACTTGGCATATGTTTAGTATAAAGAATCGTAATTTCAAACAGCGAATACGTGCAAAGAGCCAGAATTTGGCTCCAAAATATGGCTCAGGCCTCGAAATTGGGATGTTTGGGATATTTTGAAAATTGAAGGGGGGATTGGGACAAATGTTACCAAATGCCGCTTTCAGTACTTGGCATATGTTGGGTATAAAAAGTCTTAATTTCAAACAGCGAATACATGCAGAGAGCCAGAATTTGGCTGGAAAATATGGCTCAGGCCTCGAAATTGGGATGTTTTTGATATTTTGAAAACTGCAGGGGACTTTGTGCAAAATGTGACTCACTGCCGCTTTCAGTACTTGGCATATGTTGGGTATAAAAAGTCGTAATTTCAAAGAGCAAATACGTGCAGAGAGCCAGAATTTGGCTCAAAAATATGGCTCAGGCCTCAAAATTGGGATATTTAGGATATTTTGAAAACTGCAGAGGAGTTTGTGAAAAATGTGACTCACTGCCGCTTTTAGGACTTGGTATATGTTGGGTATAAAAAGTCGTAATTTCAAACTGCGAATACGTACATAGAGCCAGAATTTGCCTTCAAAATATGGCTCAGGCCTCGAAATTGGGATGTTTAGGATATTTTGAAAACTGCAGGGGGGTTTGGGACAAATGTGACCAAATGCCGCTTTCAGTACTTGGCATATGTTGGGTTTGAAAAGTCGCAACTTCAAACTGCTAATACGTGCAGCGAGCCTGAATTTGGCTCCAAAATATGGCTCAGGCCTCAAAATTGGGATGTTTGGTATATTTTGAAAACCGCAGGGAGGTTTGGGAAAAATGTGCCCAAACGCCGCTTTCAGTACTTCGCATATGTTGGGTATAAAAAAGTCGTAATTTCAAACTGCAAATACGTGGAGTGAGCCAGAGTTTGGCTCAAAAATATGTCTCAGGCCTCGAAATTGGGATGTTTGGATTATTTTTTAAACTGCATTGGAGTTTGTGCAAAATGTGACTCACTGCCGCTTTCAGTACTTGGCATATGTTGGGTATAAAAAGTCGTAATTTCAAACAACAAATACGTGCAGAGAGCCAGAATTTGGCTCCAAAATATGGCTCAGGCCTCAAAATTGGAATATTTAGGATATTTTGAAAACTGCAGGGGAGTTTGCGAAAAATGTGACTCACTGCCACATTCAGGACTTGGTATATGTTGGGTATAAAAAGTCGTAATTTCAAACTGCGAATACGTACATAGAGTCAGAATTTGCCTTCAAAATACGGCTCAGGCCCCGAAATTGGGATGTTTGGGATATTTTGAAAACTGCAGGGAGGTTTGGGACAAATGTGACCAAACGCCGCTTTCAGTACTTCGCATATGTTGGGTATAAAAAAGTCGTAATTTCAAACTGCGAATACGTGCAGATAGCCATAATTTGGCTCGAAAATATGTCTCAGGCCTCGAAATTGGGATGTTTGGATTATTTTTTAAACTGCATTGGAGTTTGTGCAAAATGTGACTCACTGCCGCTTTCAGTACTTAGCATATGCTGGGTATAAAAGTCGTAATTTCAAACAGCAAATACGTGCAGAGAGAAAGAATTAGGGTCCAAAATATGGCTCAGGCTTCAAAATTGGAATATTTAGGATATTTTGAAAACTGCAGGGGAGTTTGCGAAAAATGTGACTCACTGCCACATTCAGGACTTGGTATATGTTGGGTATAAAAAGTCGTAATTTCAAACTGCGAATTCGTACATAGAGTCAGAATTTGCCTTCAAAATATGGCTCAGGCCCCGAAATTGGGATGTTTCGGATATTTTGAAAACTGCAGGGGGATTGGGACAAATGTTACCAAATGCCGCTTTCAGTACTTGGCATATGTTGGGTATGAAAAGTCGTAATTTCAAACTGCTAATACGTGCAGTGAGCCTGAATTTGGCTCCAAAATATGGCTCAGGCCTCGAAATTGGGATGTTTGGAATATTTTGAAAACCGCAGGGAGGTTTGGGACAAATGTGACCAAAAGCCGCTTTCACTATTTCGCACATGTTGGGTATAAAAAAGTCGTAATTTCAAACTGCAAATACGTGCAGAGAGCCAGAATTTGGCTCGAAAATATGTCTCAGGCCTCGAAATTGGGATGTTTGGATTATTTTTTAAACTGCATTGGAGTTTGTGCAAAATGTGACTCACTGCCGCTTTCAGTACTTGGCATATGTTGGGTATAAAATTCGTAATTTCAAACAGCAAATACGTGCAGAGAGCCAGAATTTGGCTCCAAAATATGGCTCAGGCCTCAAAATTGGGATATTTAGGATATTTTGAAAACTGCAGGAGAGTTTGTGCAAAATGTGACTCAATGCCGCTTTCAGTACTTGGCATATGTTGAGTATAAAAAATCGTAATTTCAAACAGCGAATACGTGCAAAGAGCCAAAATTTGGCTCCAAAATATGGCTCAGTCCGCGAAATTGGGATGTTTGGGATATTTTGAAAATTGAAGGGGGGATTGGGACAAATGTTACCAAATGCCGCTTTCAGTACTTGGCATATGTTGGGTATAAAAAGTCGTAATTTCAAAGAGCAAATACGTGCAGAGAGCCAGAATTTGGCTCAAAAATATGGCTCAGGCCTCAAAATTGGGATATTTAGGATATTTTGAAAACTGCAGAGGAGTTTGTGAAAAATGTGACTCACTTCCGCTTTTAGGACTTGGTATATGTTGGGTATAAAAAGTCGTAATTTCAAACTGCGAATACGTACATAGAGCCAGAATATGCCTTCACAATATGTCTCAGGCCTCGAAATTGGGATGTTTAGGATATTTTGAAAACTGCAGGGGGGTTTGGGACAAATGTGACCAAATGCCTCTTTCAGTACTTGGCATATGTTGGGTATGAAAAGTCGCAATTTCAAACTGCTAATACGTGCAGCGAGCCTGAATATGGCTCCAAAATATGGCTCAGGCCTCAAAATTGGGATGTTTGGAATATTTTGAAAACCGCAGGGAGGTTTGGGACAAATGTGCCCAAACGCTGCTTTCAGTACTTCGCATATGTTGGGTATAAAAAAGTCGTAATTTCAAACTGCAAATACGTGGAGAGAGCCAGAATTTGGCTCAAAAATATGTATCAGGCCTCGAAATTGGGAGGTTTGGATTATTTTTTAAACTGCATTGGAGTTTGTGCAAAATGTGATTCACTGCCGCTTTCAGTACTTGGCATATGTTGGGTATAAAAAGTCGTAATTTCAAACAGCAAATACGTGCAGAGAGCCAGAATTTGGCTCCAAAATATAGCTCAGGCCTCAAAATTGGGATATTTTGGATATTTTGAAAACTGCAGGGGAGTTTGTGCAAAATGTGACTCAATGCCGCTTTCAGTACTTGGCAAATGTTGGGTATAAAAAATCGTAATTTCAAACAGCGAATACGTGCAAAGAGCCAGAATTTGGCTCCAAAATATGGCTCAGGCCTCGAAATTGGGATGTTTGGGATATTTTGAAAATTACAGAGGGGATTGGGACAAATGTGACCAAATGCCGTTTTCAGTACTTGGCATATGTTGGGTATAAAAAGTCTTAATTTCAAACAGCGCATACATGCAGAGAGCCAGAATTTGGCTGGAAAATATGGCTCAAGCCTCGAAATTGGGATGTTTGGAATATTTTGAAAACCGCAGGGAGGTTTGGGACAAATGTGAGCAAACGCCGCTTTCAGTACTTCGCATATGTTGGGAATAAAAAATTCGTAATTTCAAACTGCGAATACGTGCAGATAGCCATAATTGGGCTCGAAAATATGCCTCAGGCCTCGAAATTGGGATGTTTGGATTATTTTTTAAACTGCATTGGAGTTTGTGCAAAATGTGACTCACTGCCGCTTTCAGTACTTGGCATATGTTGGGTATAAAAGTCGTAATTTCAAACAGCAAATACGTGCAGAGAGCCAGAATTTGGGTCCAAAATATGGCTCAGGCCTCAAAATTGGAATATTTAGGATATTTTGAAAACTGCAGGGGAGTTTGCGAAAAATGTGACTCACTGCCGCTTTCAGGACTTGGCATATGTTGGGTATAAAAAGTCGTAATTTCAAACAGCAAATACGTGCAGAGAGCCAGAATTTGGCTCCAAAATATGGCTCAGGCCTCAAAATTGGGATATTTAGGATATTTTGAAAACTGCAGGGGAGTTTGTGCAAAATGTGACTCAATGCCGCTTTCAGTACTTGGCATATGTTGAGTATAAAAAATCGTAATTTCAAACAGCGAATACGTGCAAAGAGCCAGAATTTGGCTCCAAAATATGGCTCAGTCCTCGAAATTGGGATGTTTGGGATATTTTGAAAATTGAAGGGGTGATTGGGACAAATGTTACCAAATGCCGCTTTCAGTACTTGGCATATGTTGGGTATAAAAAGTCGTAATATCAAACAGCAAATACGTGCAGAGAGCCAGAATTTGGCTCCAAAATATAGCTCAGGCCTCAAAATTGGGATATTTTGGATATTTTGAAAACTGCAGGGGAGTTTGTGCAAAATGTGACTCAATGCCGCTTTCAGTACTTGGCAAATGTTGGGTATAAAAAATCGTAATTTCTAACAGCGAATACGTGCAAAGAGCCAGAATTTG
Organism: Procambarus clarkii; assembly: GCF_040958095.1. Taxonomy (NCBI): domain Eukaryota; kingdom Metazoa; phylum Arthropoda; class Malacostraca; order Decapoda; family Cambaridae; genus Procambarus; species Procambarus clarkii. Next base: position 5,188,537 of record NC_091222.1, read on the forward strand.
GCTCCAAAATATGGCTCAGGCCTCGAAATTGGGATGTTTGGGATATTTTGAAAATTACAGAGGGGATTGGGACAAATGTGACCAAATGCCGTTTTCAGTACTTGGCATATGTTGGGTATAAAAAGTCTTAATTTCAAACAGCGCATACATGCAGAGAGCCAGAATTTGGCTGGAAAATATGGCTCAAGCCTCGAAATTGGGATGTTTGGAATATTTTGAAAACCGCAGGGAGGTTTGGGACAAATGTGAGCAAACGCCGCTTTCAGTACTTCGCATATGTTGGGAATAAAAAATTCGTAATTTCAAACTGCGAATACGTGCAGATAGCCATAATTGGGCTCGAAAATATGCCTCAGGCCTCGAAATTGGGATGTTTGGATTATTTTTTAAACTGCATTGGAGTTTGTGCAAAATGTGACTCACAGCCGCTTTCAGTACTTGGCATATGTTGGGTATAAAAGTCGTAATTTCAAACAGCAAATACGTGCAGAGAGCCAGAATTTGGGTCCAAAATATGGCTCAGGCCTCAAAATTGGAATATTTAGGATATTTTGAAAACTGCAGGGGAGTTTGCGAAAAATGTGACTCACTGCCGCTTTCAGGACTTGGCATATGTTGGGTATAAAAAGTCGTAATTTCAAACAGCAAATACGTGCAGAGAGCCAGAATTTGGCTCCAAAATATGGCTCAGGCCTCAAAATTGGGATATTTAGGATATTTTGAAAACTGCAGGGGAGTTTGTGCAAAATGTGACTCAATGCCGCTTTCAGTACTTGGCATATGTTGAGTATAAAAAATCGTAATTTCAAACAGCGAATACGTGCAAAGAGCCAGAATTTGGCTCCAAAATATGGCTCAGTCCTCGAAATTGGGATGTTTGGGATATTTTGAAAATTGAAGGGGTGATTGGGACAAATGTTACCAAATGCCGCTTTCAGTACTTGGCATATGTTGGGTATAAAAAGTCTTAATTTCAAACAGCGAATACATGCAGAGAGCCAGAATTTGGCTGGAAAATATGGCTCAGGCCTCGAAATTGGGATGTTTGGGATATTTTGAAAACTGCAGGGGACTTTGTGCAAAATGTGACTCACTGCTGCTTTCAGTACTTGGCATATGTTGGGTATAAAAAAGTCGTAATTCCAAGCTGCGAATACGTGCAGAGAGCAAGAATTTGGCTCCAAAATATGGCAAGGCCACGAAATTGGGATGTTTGGGATATTTTGATAACTGCAGGGGACTTTGTGCAAAATGTGACTCACTGCCGCTTTCAGTACTTGGCATATGTTGGGTATAAAAAAGTCGTAATTCCAAGCTGCGAATACGTGCAGAGAGCAAGAATTTGGCTCCAAAATATGTCAAGGCCTCGAAATTGGGATATTTTGAAAACTGCAGGGGACTTTGTGCAAAATGTGACTCACTGCCGCTTTCAGTACTTGGCATATGTTGGGTATAAAAAGTCGTATTTTCAAACTACGAATACGTGCAAAGAGCCAGAATTTGGCTCGAAAATATGGCTCAGGCCTCGAAATTGGGATGTTTGGATTATTTTGAAAACTGCATTGGAGTTTGTGCAAAATGTGACTCACTGCCGCTTTCAGTACTTGGCATATGTTGGGTATAAAAAGTCGTAATTTCAAAGAGCAAATACGTGCTGAGAGCCAGAATTTGGCTCAAAAATATGGCTCAGGCCTCAAAATTGGGATATTTAGGATATTTTGAAAACTGCAGAGGAGTTTGTGAAAAATGTGACTCACTTCCGCTTTTAGGACTTGGTATATGTTGGGTATAAAAAGTCGTAATTTCAAACTGCGAATACGTACATAGAGCCAGAATATGCCTTCACAATATGTCTCAGGCCTCGAAATTGGGATGTTTAGGATATTTTGAAAACTGCAGGGGGGTTTGGGACAAATGTGACCAAATGCCTCTTTCAGTACTTGGCATATGTTGGGTATGAAAAGTCGCAATTTCAAACTGCTAATACGTGCAGCGAGCCTGAATATGGCTCCAAAATATGGCTCAGGCCTCAAAATTGGGATGTTTGGAATATTTTGAAAACCGCAGGGAGGTTTGGGACAAATGTGCCCAAACGCTGCTTTCAGTACTTCGCATATGTTGGGTATAAAAAAGTCGTAATTTCAAACTGCAAATACGTGGAGAGAGCCAGAATTTGGCTCAAAAATATGTATCAGGCCTCGAAATTGGGAGGTTTGGATTATTTTTTAAACTGCATTGGAGTTTGTGCAAAATGTGATTCACTGCCGCTTTCAGTACTTGGCATATGTTGGGTATAAAAGTCGTAATTTCAAACAGCAAATACGTGCAGAGAGCCAGAATTTGGGTCCAAAATATGGCTCAGGCCTCAAAATTGGAATATTTAGGATATTTTGAAAACTGCAGGGGAGTTTGCGAAAAATGTGACTCACTGCCGCTTTCAGGACTTGGCATATGTTGGGTATAAAAAGTCGTAATTTCAAACAGCAAATACGTGCAGAGAGCCAGAATTTGGCTCCAAAATATGGCTCAGGCCTCAAAATTGGGATATTTAGGATATTTTGAAAACTGCAGGGGAGTTTGTGCAAAATGTGACTCAATGCCGCTTTCAGTACTTGGCATATGTTGAGTATAAAAAATCGTAATTTCAAACAGCGAATACGTGCAAAGAGCCAGAATTTGGCTCCAAAATATGGCTCAGTCCTCGAAATTGGGATGTTTGGGATATTTTGAAAATTGAAGGGGTGATTGGGACAAATGTTACCAAATGCCGCTTTCAGTACTTGGCATATGTTGGGTATAAAAAGTCGTAATATCAAACAGCAAATACGTGCAGAGAGCCAGAATTTGGCTCCAAAATATAGCTCAGGCCTCAAAATTGGGATATTTTGGATATTTTGAAAACTGCAGGGGAGTTTGTGCAAAATGTGACTCAATGCCGCTTTCAGTACTTGGCAAATGTTGGGTATAAAAAATCGTAATTTCTAACAGCGAATACGTGCAAAGAGCCAGAATTTGGCTCCAAAATATGGCTCAGGCCTCGAAATTGGGATGTTTGGGATATTTTGAAAATTACAGAGGGGATTGGGACAAATGTGACCAAATGCCGTTTTCAGTACTTGGCATATGTTGGGTATAAAAAGTCTTAATTTCAAACAGCGCATACATGCAGAGAGCCAGAATTTGGCTGGAAAATATGGCTCAAGCCTCGAAATTGGGATGTTTGGAATATTTTGAAAACCGCAGGGAGGTTTGGGACAAATGTGAGCAAACGCCGCTTTCAGTACTTCGCATATGTTGGGAATAAAAAATTCGTAATTTCAAACTGCGAATACGTGCAGATAGCCATAATTGGGCTCGAAAATATGCCTCAGGCCTCGAAATTGGGATGTTTGGATTATTTTTTAAACTGCATTGGAGTTTGTGCAAAATGTGACTCACAGCCGCTTTCAGTACTTGGCATATGTTGGGTATAAAAGTCGTAATTTCAAACAGCAAATACGTGCAGAGAGCCAGAATTTGGGTCCAAAATATGGCTCAGGCCTCAAAATTGGAATATTTAGGATATTTTGAAAACTGCAGGGGAGTTTGCGAAAAATGTGACTCACTGCCGCTTTCAGGACTTGGCATATGTTGGGTATAAAAAGTCGTAATTTCAAACAGCAAATACGTGCAGAGAGCCAGAATTTGGCTCCAAAATATGGCTCAGGCCTCAAAATTGGGATATTTAGGATATTTTGAAAACTGCAGGGGAGTTTGTGCAAAATGTGACTCAATGCCGCTTTCAGTACTTGGCATATGTTGAGTATAAAAAATCGTAATTTCAAACAGCGAATACGTGCAAAGAGCCAGAATTTGGCTCCAAAATATGGCTCAGTCCTCGAAATTGGGATGTTTGGGATATTTTGAAAATTGAAGGGGTGATTGGGACAAATGTTACCAAATGCCGCTTTCAGTACTTGGCATATGTTGGGTATAAAAAGTCTTAATTTCAAACAGCGAATACATGCAGAGAGCCAGAATTTGGCTGGAAAATATGGCTCAGGCCTCGAAATTGGGATGTTTGGGATATTTTGAAAACTGCAGGGGACTTTGTGCAAAATGTGACTCACTGCTGCTTTCAGTACTTGGCATATGTTGGGTATAAAAAAGTCGTAATTCCAAGCTGCGAATACGTGCAGAGAGCAAGAATTTGGCTCCAAAATATGGCAAGGCCACGAAATTGGGATGTTTGGGATATTTTGATAACTGCAGGGGACTTTGTGCAAAATGTGACTCACTGCCGCTTTCAGTACTTGGCATATGTTGGGTATAAAAAAGTCGTAATTCCAAGCTGCGAATACGTGCAGAGAGCAAGAATTTGGCTCCAAAATATGTCAAGGCCTCGAAATTGGGATATTTTGAAAACTGCAGGGGACTTTGTGCAAAATGTGACTCACTGCCGCTTTCAGTACTTGGCATATGTTGGGTATAAAAAGTCGTATTTTCAAACTACGAATACGTGCAAAGAGCCAGAATTTGGCTCGAAAATATGGCTCAGGCCTCGAAATTGGGATGTTTGGATTATTTTGAAAACTGCATTGGAGTTTGTGCAAAATGTGACTCACTGCCGCTTTCAGTACTTGGCATATGTTGGGTATAAAAAGTCGTAATTTCAAAGAGCAAATACGTGCTGAGAGCCAGAATTTGGCTCAAAAAAATGGCTCAGGCCTCAAAATTGGGATATTTAGGATATTTAGAAAACTGCAGGGGAGTTTGTGAAAAATGTGACTCACTGCCGCTTATAGGACTTGGTATATGTTGGGTATAAAAAGTCATAATTTCAAACTGCGAATACGTACATAGAGCCAGAATTTGCCTTCAAAATATGGCTCAGGCCTCGAAATTGGGATGTTTAGGATATTTTGAAAACTGCAGGGGGGTTTGGGACAAATGTGACCAAATGCCGCTTTCAGTACTTGGCATATGTTGGGTATGAAAAGTCGCAATTTCAAACTGCTAATACGTGCAGCGAGCCTGAATTTGGCTCCAAAATATGGCTCAGGCCTCAAAATTGGGATGTTTGGAATATTTTGAAAACCGCAGGGAGGTTTGGGACAAATGTGCCCAAACGCCGCTTTCAGTACTTCGCATATGTTGGGTATAAAAAAGTCGTAATTTCAAACTGCAAATACGTGGAGATAGCCAGAATTTGCCTCGAAAATATGGCTCAGGCCTTGAAATTTGGATGTTTGGATTATTTTGAAAACTGCATTGGAGTTTGTGCAAAATGTGACTCACTGCCGCTTTCAGTACTTGGCATATGTTGGTATAAAAAGTCGTAATTTCAAACAGCAAATACGTGCAGAGAGCCAGAATTTGGCTCCAAAATATGGCTCAGGCCTCAAAATTGGAATATTTAGGAAATTTTGAAAACTGCAGGGGATTTTGTGAAAAATGTTACTCACTGCCGCTTTCAGGACTTGGTATATGTTGGGTATAAAAAGTCGTAATTTCAAACTGCGAATACGTACATAGAGTCAGAATTTGCCTTCAAAATATGGCTCAGGCCTTGAAATTGGGATGTTTGGGATATTTTGAAAATTGCAGGGAGGTTTAGGACAAATGTGACAAAACGCCGCTTTCAGTACTTCGCATATGTTGGGTATAAAAAATTCGTAATTTCAAACTTCGAATACGTGCAGAGAGCCACAATTTGGCTCGAAAATATGGCTCAGGCCTCGAAATTTGGATGTTTGGATTATTTTGAAAACTGCATTGGAGTTTGTGCAAAATGTGACTCACTGCCGCTTTCAGTACTTGGCATATGTTGGGTATAAAAAGTCGTAATTTCAAACAGCAAATACGTGCAGAGAGCCAGAATTTGGCTCCAAAATATGGCTCAGGCCTCAAAATTGGAATATTTAGGAAATTTTGAAAACTACAGGGGAGTTTGTGCAAAATGTGACTCACTGCCGCTTTCAGTACTTGGCATATGTTGGGTATGAAAAGTCGTAATATCAAACTGCTAATACGTGCAGTGAGCCTGAATTTGGCTCCAAAATATGGCTCAGGCCTCGAAATTGGGATGTTTGGGATATTTTGAAAATTGCAGGAAGGATTGGGACAAATGTGACCAAACGCCGATTTCAGCACTGGCATATGTTGGGTATAAAAAAGTCGGTATTTCAAACTGCGAATACGTGCAGAGAGCCAAAATTTGGCTCCAAAATATGACTCAGGCCTCAAAATTCGAATATTTAGGATATTTTGAAAACTGCAGGGGAGTTTGCGAAAAATGTGACTCACTGCCGCTTTCAGTACTTGGCATATATTGGGTATAAAAAGTCGTATTTTCAAACTACGAATACGTGCAAAGAGCCAGAATTTGGCTCGAAAATATGGCTCAGGCCTCGAAATTGGGATGTTTGGATTATTTTGAAAACTGCATTGGAGTTTGTGCAAAATGTGACTCACTGCCGCTTTCAGTACTTGGCATATGTTGGGTATAAAAAGTCTTTATTTCAAAGAGCAAATACGTGCAGAGAGCCAGAATTTGGCTCAAAAATATGGCTCAGGCCTCAAAATTGGGATATTTAGGATATTTTGAAAACTGCAGGGGAGTTTGTGAAAAATGTGACTCACTGCCGCTTTTAGGACTTGGTATATGTTGGGTATAAAAAAGTCGTAATTTCAAACTGCGAATACGTGCAGAGAGCCAAAATTTGGCTGCAAAATATGGCTCTGGCCTCGAAATTGGGATATTTGGGATATTTTGAAAACTGCAAGGGAGTTTGTGCAAAATGTGACTCACTGCCGCTTTCAGGACATGGTATATGTTGGGTATAAAAAGTCGTAATTTCAAACTGCGAATACGTGCATAGAGCCAGAATTTGCCTCCAAAATATGGCTCAGACCTCGAAATTGGGATGTTTGGGATATTTTGAAAACTGCAGGGGGGTTTGGGACAAATGTGAACAAACGCCGCTTTCAGTACTTCGCATATGTTGGGTATAAAAAATTCGTAATTTCAAACTGCGAATACGTGCAGAGAGCCAGAATTTGGCTCGAAAATATGGCTCAGGCCTCGAAATTGGGATGTTTGGATTATTTTGAAAACTGCATTGGAGTTTGTGCAAAATGTGACTCACTGCCGCTTTCAGTACTTGGCATATGTTGGGTATAAAAAGTCGTATTTTCAAACTACGAATACGTGCAAAGAGCCAGAATTTGGCTCGAAAATATGGCTCAGGCCTCGAAATTGGGATGTTTGGATTATTTTGAAAACTGCATTGGAGTTTGTGCAAAATGTGACTCAGTGCCGCTTTCAGTACTTGGCATATGTTGGGTATAAAAAGTTGTAATTTCAACCTGCGAATACGTGCAGAGAGCCAGAATTTGGCTCCAAAATATGGCAAGGCCTCGAAATTGGGATATTTGGGGATATTTTGAAAACTGCAGGGGACTTTGTGCAAAATGTGACTCACTGCCGCTTTCAGTACTTGGCATATGTTGAGTATAAAAATTCGTAATTTCAAACAGCAAATACGTGCAGAGAGCCAGAATTTGGCTCCAAAATATGGCTCAGGCCTCAAAATTGGGATATTTAGGATATTTTGAAAACTGCAGGGGAGTTTGTGCAAAATGTGACTCAATGCCGCTTTCAGTACTTGGCATATGTTAGGTATAAAAAATCGTAATTTCAAACAGCGAATACGTGCAAAGAGCCAGAATTTGGCTAAAAAATATGGCTCAGGCCTCGAAATTGGGATGTTTGGGATATTTTGAAAATTGCAGGGGGGATTGGGACAAATGTGACCAAATGCCGCTTTCAGTACTTGGCATATGTTGGGTATAAAAAGTCTTAATTTCAAACAGCGAATACATGCAGAGAGCCAGAATTTGGCTGGAAAATATGGCTCAAGCCTCGAAATTGGGATGCTTGGAATATTTTGAAAACCGCAGGGAGGTTTGGGACAAATGTGAGCAAACGCCGCTCTCAGTACTTCACATATGTTGGGTATAAAAAAGTCGTAATTTCAAACTGCGAATACGTGCAGATAGCCATAATTTGGCTCGAAAATATGTCTCAGGCCTCGAAATTGGGATGTTTGGATTAATTATTTAAACTGCATTGGAGTTTGTGCAAAATGTGACTCACTGCCGCTTTCAGTACTTGGCATATGTTGGGTATAAAAAGTCGTAATTTCAAAGAGCAAATACGTGCAGAGAGCCAGAATTTGGCTCCAAAATATGGCTCAGGCCTCAAAATTGGAATATTTAGGAAATTTTGAAAACTGCAGGGGATTTTGTGAAAAATGTTACTCACTGCCGCTTTCAGGACTTGGTATATGTTGGGTATAAAAAGTCGTAATTTCAAACTGCGAATACGTACATAGAGTCAGAATTTGCCTTCAAAATATGGCTCAGGCCTTGAAATTGGGATGTTTGGGATATTTTGAAAATTGCAGGGAGGTTTAGGACAAATGTGACAAAACGCCGCTTTCAGTACTTCGCATATGTTGGGTATAAAAAATTCGTAATTTCAAACTTCGAATACGTGCAGAGAGCCACAATTTGGCTCGAAAATATGGCTCAGGCCTCGAAATTTGGATGTTTGGATTATTTTGAAAACTGCATTGGAGTTTGTGCAAAATGTGACTCACTGCCGCTTTCAGTACTTGGCATATGTTGGGTATAAAAAGTCGTAATTTCAAACAGCAAATACGTGCAGAGAGCCAGAATTTGGCTCCAAAATATGGCTCAGGCCTCAAAATTGGAATATTTAGGAAATTTTGAAAACTACAGGGGAGTTTGTGCAAAATGTGACTCACTGCCGCTTTCAGTACTTGGCATATGTTGGGTATGAAAAGTCGTAATATCAAACTGCTAATACGTGCAGTGAGCCTGAATTTGGCTCCAAAATATGGCTCAGGCCTCGAAATTGGGATGTTTGGAATATTTTGAAAACCGCAGGGAGGTTTGGGACAAATGTGACCAAACGCCGCTTTCAGTACTTGGCATATTTTGGGTATAAAAATTCGTAATTTCAAACAGCGAATACGTGCAGAGAGCCAGAATTTGACAGCGAATACGTGCAGAGAGCCAGAATTTGGCTCCAAAATATGGCTCAGGCCTCGAAATTGGGATGTTTGGGATATTTTGAAAATTGCAGGAAGGATTGGGACAAATGTGACCAAACGCCGATTTCAGCACTGGCATATGTTGGGTATAAAAAAGTCGGTATTTCAAACTGCGAATACGTGCAGAGAGCCAAAATTTGGCTCCAAAATATGACTCAGGCCTCAAAATTCGAATATTTAGGATATTTTGAAAACTGCAGGGGAGTTTGCGAAAAATGTGACTCACTGCCGCTTTCAGTACTTGGCATATATTGGGTATAAAAAGTCGTATTTTCAAACTACGAATACGTGCAAAGAGCCAGAATTTGGCTCGAAAATATGGCTCAGGCCTCGAAATTGGGATGTTTGGATTATTTTGAAAACTGCATTGGAGTTTGTGCAAAATGTGACTCACTGCCGCTTTCAGTACTTGGCATATGTTGGGTATAAAAAGTCTTTATTTCAAAGAGCAAATACGTGCAGAGAGCCAGAATTTGGCTCAAAAATATGGCTCAGGCCTCAAAATTGGGATATTTAGGATATTTTGAAAACTGCAGGGGAGTTTGTGAAAAATGTGACTCACTGCCGCTTTTAGGACTTGGTATATGTTGGGTATAAAAAAGTCGTAATTTCAAACTGCGAATACGTGCAGAGAGCCAAAATTTGGCTGCAAAATATGGCTCTGGCCTCGAAATTGGGATATTTGGGATATTTTGAAAACTGCAAGGGAGTTTGTGCAAAATGTGACTCACTGCCGCTTTCAGGACATGGTATATGTTGGGTATAAAAAGTCGTAATTTCAAACTGCGAATACGTGCATAGAGCCAGAATTTGCCTCCAAAATATGGCTCAGACCTCGAAATTGGGATGTTTGGGATATTTTGAAAACTGCAGGGGGGTTTGGGACAAATGTGAACAAACGCCGCTTTCAGTACTTCGCATATGTTGGGTATAAAAAATTCGTAATTTCAAACTGCGAATACGTGCAGAGAGCCAGAATTTGGCTCGAAAATATGGCTCAGGCCTCGAAATTGGGATGTTTGGATTATTTTGAAAACTGCATTGGAGTTTGTGCAAAATGTGACTCACTGCCGCTTTCAGTACTTGGCATATGTTGGGTATAAAAAGTCGTATTTTCAAACTACGAATACGTGCAAAGAGCCAGAATTTGGCTCGAAAATATGGCTCAGGCCTCGAAATTGGGATGTTTGGATTATTTTGAAAACTGCATTGGAGTTTGTGCAAAATGTGACTCAGTGCCGCTTTCAGTACTTGGCATATGTTGGGTATAAAAAGTTGTAATTTCAACCTGCGAATACGTGCAGAGAGCCAGAATTTGGCTCCAAAATATGGCAAGGCCTCGAAATTGGGATATTTGGGGATATTTTGAAAACTGCAGGGGACTTTGTGCAAAATGTGACTCACTGCCGCTTTCAGTACTTGGCATATGTTGAGTATAAAAATTCGTAATTTCAAGCAGCAAATACGTGCAGAGAGCCAGAATTTGGCTCCAAAATATGGCTCAGGCCTCAAAATTGGGATATTTAGGATATTTTGAAAACTGCAGGGGAGTTTGTGCAAAATGTGACTCAATGCCGCTTTCAGTACTTGGCATATGTTAGGTATAAAAAATCGTAATTTCAAACAGCGAATACGTGCAAAGAGCCAGAATTTGGCTAAAAAATATGGCTCAGGCCTCGAAATTGGGATGTTTGGGATATTTTGAAAATTGCAGGGGGGATTGGGACAAATGTGACCAAATGCCGCTTTCAGTACTTGGCATATGTTGGGTATAAAAAGTCTTAATTTCAAACAGCGAATACATGCAGAGAGCCAGAATTTGGCTGGAAAATATGGCTCAAGCCTCGAAATTGGGATGCTTGGAATATTTTGAAAACCGCAGGGAGGTTTGGGACAAATGTGAGCAAACGCCGCTCTCAGTACTTCACATATGTTGGGTATAAAAAAGTCGTAATTTCAAACTGCGAATACGTGCAGATAGCCATAATTTGGCTCGAAAATATGTCTCAGGCCTCGAAATTGGGATGTTTGGATTAATTATTTAAACTGCATTGGAGTTTGTGCAAAATGTGACTCACTGCCGCTTTCAGTACTTGGCATATGTTGGGTATAAAAAGTCGTAATTTCAAAGAGCAAATACGTGCAGAGAGCAAGAATTTGGCTCAAAAATATGGCTCAGGCCTCAAAATTGGGATATTTAGGATATTTTGAAAACTGCAGGGGAGTTTGTGAAAAATGTGACTCACTGCCGCTTTTAGGACTAGGTATATGTTGGGTATAAAAAAGTCGTAATTTCAAACTGCGAATACGTGCAGAGAGCCAAAATTTGGCTGCAAAATATGGCTCTGGCCTCGAAATTGGGATATTTGGGATATTTTGAAAACTGCAAGGGAGTTTGTGCAAAATGTGACTCACTGCCGCTTTCAGGACATGGTATATGTTGGGTATAAGAAGTCGTAATTTCAAACTGCGAATACGTGCATATAGCCAGAATTTGCCTCCAAAATATGGCTCAGGCCTCGAAATTTAGATGTTTGGGATATTTTGAAAACTGCAGGGGGGTTTGGGACAAATGTGACTCACTGCCGCTTTCAGGACTTGGTATATGTTGGGTATAAAAAGTCGTAATTTCAAACTGCGAATACGTACATAGAGTCAGAATTTGCCTTCAAAATATGGCTCAGGCCTACAAATTGGGATGTTTGGGATATTTTGAAAACTGCAGGGGGGTTTGGGACAAATGTGACCAAATGCCGCTTTCAGTACTTGGCATATGTTGGGTATAAAAATTCTTAATTTCAAACAGCGAATACATGCAGAGAGCCAGAATTTGGCTGGAAAATATGGCTCAAGCCTCGAAATTGGGATGCTTTGAATATTTTGAAAACCGCAGGCAGGTTTGGGACAAATGTGAGCAAACGCCGCTCTCAGTACTTCGCATATGTTGGGTATAAAAAAGTCGTAATTTCAAACTGCGAATACGTGCAGATAGCCATAATTTGGCTCGAAAATATGTCTCAGGCCTCGAAATTGGGATGTTTGGATTAAATATTTAAACTGCATTGGAGTTTGTGCAAAATGTGACTCACTGCCGCTTTCAGTACTTGGCATATATTGGGTATAAAAGTCGTAATTTCAAACAGCAAATACGTGCAGAGAGCCAGAATTTGGGTCCAAAATATGGCTCAGGCCTCAAAATTGGAATATTTAGGATATTTTGAAAACTGCAGGGGAGTTTGCGAAAAATGTGACTCACTGCCGCTTTCAGTACTTGGCATATGTTGGGTATAAAAAGTCGTAATTTCAACCTGCGAATACGTGCAGAGAGCCAGAATTTGGCTCCAAAATATGGCAAGGCCTCGAAATTGGGATATTTGGGGATATTTTGAAAACTGCAGGGGACTTTGTGCAAAATGTGACTCACTGCCGCTTGCAGTACTTGGCATATGTTGGGTATAAAAAGTCGTATTTTCAAACTACGAATACGTGCAAAGAACCAGAATTTGCCTCGAAAATATGGCTCAGGACTCGAAATTGGGATGTTTGGATTATTTTGAAAACTGCATTGGAGTTTGTTCAAAATGTGACTCACTGCCGCTTTCAGTACTTTGCATATGTTGGGTATAAAAAGTCGTAATTTCAAACTGCGAATACGTACATAGAGTCAGAATTTGCCTTCAAAATATGGCTCAGGCCTTGAAATTGGGATGTTTGGGATATTTTGAAAACTGCAGGGGGGTTTGGGACAAATGTGACCAAACGCCGCTTTTAGTACTTGGCATATGTTGGGTATGAAAAGTCGTAATATCAAACTGCTAATACGTGCAGTGAGCCTGAATTTGGCTCCAAAATATGGCTCAGGCCTCGAAATTGGGATGTTTGGGATATTTTGAAAATTGCAGGGGGGATTGGGACAAATGTGACCAAATGACGCTTTCAGTACTTGGCATATGTTGGGTATAAAAAGTCTTAATTTCAAACAGCGAATACATGCAGAGAGCCAGAATTTGGCTGGAAAATATGGCTCAAGCCTCGAAATTGGGATGATTGGAATATTTTGAAAACCGCAGGGAGGTTTGGGACAAATGTGAGCAAACGCCGCTCTCAGTACTTCGCATTTGTTGGGTATAAAAAAGTTGTAATTTCAAACTGCGAATACGTGCAGATAGCCATAATTTGGCTCGAAAATATGTCTCAGGCCTCGAAATTGGGATGTTTGGATTAATTATTTAAACTGCATTGGAGTTTGTGCAAAATGTGACTCACTGCCGCTTTCAGTACTTGGCATATGTTGGGTATAAAAGTCGGAATTTCAAACAGCAAATACGTGCAGAGAGCCAGAATTTGGGTCCAAAATATGGCGCAGGCCTCAAAATTGGAATATTTAGGATATTTTGAAAACTGCAGGGGAGTTTGCGAAAAATGTGACTTACTGCCGCTTTCAGTACTTGGCATATGTTGGGTATAAAAATGTCGTAATTCCAAGCTACGAATACGTGCTGAGAGCAAGAATTTGGCTCCAAAATATGGCAAGGCCTCGAAATTGGGATATTTGGGATATTTTGAAAACTGCAGGGGACTTTGTGCAAAATGTGACTCACTGCCGCTTTCAGTACTTGGCATATATTGGGTATAAAAAGTCGTATTTTCAAACTACGAATACGTGCAAAGAGCCAGAATTTGGCTCGAAAATATGGCTCAGGCCTCGAAATTGGGATGTTTGGATTATTTTGAAAACTGCATTGGAGTTTGTGCAAAATGTGACTCACTGCCGCTTTTAGGACTTGGTATATGTTGGGTATAAAAAAGTCGTAATTTCAAACTGCGAATACGTGCAGAGAGCCAAAATTTGGCTGCAAAATATGGCTCTGGCCTCGAAATTGGGATATTTGGGATATTTTGAAAACTGCAAGGGAGTTTGTGCAAAATGTGACTCACTGCCGCTTTCAGGACATGGTATATGTTGGGTATAAAAAGTCGTAATTTCAAACTGCGAATACGTGCATAGAGCCAGAATTTGCCTCCAAAATATGGCTCAGACCTCGAAATTGGGATGTTTGGGATATTTTGAAAACTGCAGGGGGGTTTGGGACAAATGTGAACAAACGCCGCTTTCAGTACTTCGCATATGTTGGGTATAAAAAATTCGTAATTTCAAACTGCGAATACGTGCAGAGAGCCAGAATTTGGCTCGAAAATATGGCTCAGGCCTCGAAATTGGGATGTTTGGATTATTTTTTAAACTGCATTGGAGTTTGTGCAAAATGTGACTCACTGCCGCTTTCAGTACTTGGCATATGTTGAGTATAAAAAGTCGTAATTTCAAACAGCAAATACGTGCAGAGAGCCAGAATTTGGCTCCAAAATATGGCTCAGGCCTCAAAATTGGGATATTTAGGATATTTTGAAAACTGCAGGGGAGTTTGTGCAAAATGTGACTCAATGCCGCTTTCAGTACTTGGCATATGTTAGGAATAAAAAATCGTAATTTCAAACAGCGAATACGTGCAAAGAGCCAGAATTTGGCTAAAAAATATGGCTCAGGCCTCGAAATTGGGATGTTTGGGATATTTTGAAAATTGCAGGGGGGATTGGGACAAATGTGACCAAATGCCGCTTTCAGTACTTGGCATATGTTGGGTATAAAAAGTCTTAATTTCAAACAGCGAATACATGCAGAGAGCCAGAATTTGGCTGGAAAATATGGCTCAAGCCTCGAAATTGGGATGCTTGGAATATTTTGAAAACCGCAGGGAGGTTTGGGACAAATGTGAGCAAACGCCGCTCTCAGTACTTCGCATATGTTGGGTATAAAAAAGTCGTAATTTCAAACTGCGAATACGTGCAGATAGCCATAATTTGGCTCGAAAATATGTCTCAGGCCTCGAAATTGGGATGTTTGGATTAATTATTTAAACTGCATTGGAGTTTGTGCAAAATGTGACTCACTGCCGCTTTCAGTACTTGGCATATGTTGGGTATAAAAAGTCGTAATTTCAAAGAGCAAATACGTGCAGAGAGCAAGAATTTGGCTCAAAAATATGGTTCAGGCCTCAAAATTGGGATATTTAGGATATTTTGAAAACTGCAGGGGAGTTTGTGAAAAATGTGACTCACTGCCCCTTTTAGGACTTGGTATATGTTGGGTGTAAAAAAGTCGTAATTTCAAACTGCGAATACGTGCAGAGAGCCAAAATTTGGCTGCAAAATATGGCTCTGGCCTCGAAATTGGGATATTTGGGATATTTTGAAAACTGCAAGGGAGTTTGTGCAAAATGTGACTCACTGCCGCTTTCAGGACATAGTATATGTTGGGTATAAAAAGTCGTAATTTCAAACTGCGAATACGTGCATATAGCCAGAATTTGCCTCCAAAATATGGCTCAGGCCTCGAAATTTAGATGTTTGGGATATTTT
Source organism: Procambarus clarkii (assembly GCF_040958095.1). Taxonomy (NCBI): domain Eukaryota; kingdom Metazoa; phylum Arthropoda; class Malacostraca; order Decapoda; family Cambaridae; genus Procambarus; species Procambarus clarkii. The sequence goes on from NC_091222.1 coordinate 5,204,073, forward strand.
GAAAACTGCAGGGGGGTTTGGGACAAATGTGACTCACTGCCGCTTTCAGGACTTGGTATATGTTGGGTATAAAAAGTCGTAATTTCAAACTGCGAATACGTACATAGAGTCAGTTTGCCTTCAAAATATGGCTCAGGCCTACAAATTGGGATGTTTGGGATATTTTGAAAACTGCAGGGGGGTTTGGGACAAATGTGACCAAATGCCGCTTTCAGTACTTGGCATATGTTGGGTATAAAAATTCCTAATTTCAAACAGCGAATACATGCAGAGAGCCAGAATTTGGCTGGAAAATATGGCTCAAGCCTCGAAATTGGGATGCTTTGAATATTTTGAAAACCGCAGGCAGGTTTGGGACAAATGTGAGCAAACGCCGCTCTCAGTACTTCGCATATGTTGGGTATAAAAAAGTCGTAATTTCAAACTGCGAATACGTGCAGATAGCCATAATTTGGCTCGAAAATATGTCTCAGGCCTCGAAATTGGGATGTTTGGATTAAATATTTAAACTGCATTGGAGTTTGTGCAAAATGTGACTCACTGCCGCTTTCAGTACTTGGCATATATTGGGTATAAAAGTCGTAATTTCAAACAGCAAATACGTGCAGAGAGCCAGAATTTGGGTCCAAAATATGGCTGAGGCCTCAAAATTGGAATATTTAGGATATTTTGAAAACTGCAGGGGAGTTTGCGAAAAATGTGACTCACTGCCGCTTTCAGTACTTGGCATATGTTGGGTATAAAAAGTCGTAATTTCAACCTGCGAATACGTGCAGAGAGCCAGAATTTGGCTCCAAAATATAGCAAGGCCTCGAAATTGGGATATTTGGGGATATTTTGAAAACTGCAGGGGACTTTGTGCAAAATGTGACTCACTGCCGCTTTCAGTACTTGGCATATGTTGGGTATAAAAAGTCGTATTTTCAAACTACGAATACGTGCAAAGAACCAGAATTTGCCTCGAAAATATGGCTCAGGCCTCGAAATTGGGATATTTGGATTATTTTGAAAACTGCATTGGAGTTTGTTCAAAATGTGACTCACTGCCGCTTTCAGTACTTTGCATATGTTGGGTATAAAAAGTCGTAATTTCAAACTGCGAATACGTACATAGAGTCAGAATTTGCCTTCAAAATATGGCTCAGGCCTTGAAATTGGGATGTTTGGGATATTTTGAAAACTGCAGGGGGGTTTGGGACAAATGTGACCAAACGCCGCTTTTAGTACTTGGCATATGTTGGGTATGAAAAGTCGTAATATCAAACTGCTAATACGTGCAGTGAGCCTGAATTTGGCTCCAAAATATGGCTCAGGCCTCGAAATTGGGATGTTTGGGATATTTTGAAAATTGCAGGGGGGATTGGGACAAATGTGACCAAATGCCGCTTTCAGTACTTGGCATATGTTGGGTATAAAAAGTCTTAATTTCAAACAGCGAATACATGCAGAGAGCCAGAATTTGGCTGGAAAATATGGCTCAAGCCTCGAAATTGGGATGATTGGAATATTTTGAAAACCGCAGGGAGGTTTGGGACAAATGTGAGCAAACGCCGCTCTCAGTACTTCGCATTTGTTGGGTATAAAAAAGTTGTAATTTCAAACTGCGAATACGTGCAGATAGCCATAATTTGGCTCGAAAATATGTCTCAGGCCTCGAAATTGGGATGTTTGGATTAATTATTTAAACTGCATTGGAGTTTGTGCAAAATGTGACTCACTGCCGCTTTCAGTACTTGGCATATGTTGGGTATAAAAGTCGGAATTTCAAACAGCAAATACGTGCAGAGAGCCAGAATTTGGGTCCAAAATATGGCGCAGGCCTCAAAATTGGAATATTTAGGATATTTTGAAAACTGCAGGGGAGTTTGCGAAAAATGTGACTCACTGCCGCTTTCAGTACTTGGCATATGTTGGGTATAAAAATGTCGTAATTCCAAGCTACGAATACGTGCTGAGAGCAAGAATTTGGCTCCAAAATATGGCAAGGCCTCGAAATTGGGATATTTGGGATATTTTGAAAACTGCAGGGGACTTTGTGCAAAATGTGACTCACTGCCGCTTTCAGTACTTGGCATATATTGGGTATAAAAAGTCGTATTTTCAAACTACGAATACGTGCAAAGAGCCAGAATTTGGCTCGAAAATATGGCTCAGGCCTCGAAATTGGGATGTTTGGATTATTTTGAAAACTGCATTGGAGTTTGTGCAAAATGTGACTCACTGCCGCTTTCAGTACTTGGCATATGTTGGGTATAAAAAGTCTTTATTTCAAAGAGCAAATACGTGCAGAGAGCCAGAATTTGGCTCAAAAATATGGCTCAGGCCTCAAAATTGGGATATTTAGGATATTTTGAAAACTGCAGGGGAGTTTGAGAAAAATGTGACTCACTGCCGCCTTTAGGACTTGGTATATGTTGGGTATAAAAAAGTCGTAATTTCAAACTGCGAATACGTGCAGAGAGCCAAAATTTGGCTGCAAAATATGGCTCTGGCCTCGAAATTGGGATATTTGGGATATTTTGAAAACTGCAAGGGAGTTTGTGCAAAATGTGACTCACTGCCGCTTTCAGGACATGGTATATGTTGGGTATAAAAAGTCGTAATTTCAAACTGCGAATACGTGCATAGAGCCAGAATTTGCCTCCAAAATATGGCTCAGACCTCGAAATTGGGATGTTTGGGATATTTTGAAAACTGCAGGGGGGTTTGGGACAAATGTGAACAAACGCCGCTTTCAGTACTTCGCATATGTTGGGTATAAAAAATTCGTAATTTCAAACTGCGAATACGTGTAGAGAGCCAGAATTTGGCTCGAAAATATGGCTCAGGCCTCGAAATTGGGATGTTTGGATTATTTTGAAAACTGCATTGGAGTTTGTGCAAAATGTGACTCACTGCCGCTTTCAGTACTTGGCATATGTTGGGTATAAAAAGTCGTATTTTCAAACTACGAATACGTGCAAAGAGCCAGAATTTGGCTCGAAAATATGGCTCAGGCCTCGAAATTGGGATGTTTGGATTATTTTGAAAACTGCATTGGAGTTTGTGCAAAATGTGACTCAGTGCCGCTTTCAGTACTTGGCATATGTTGGGTATAAAAAGTTGTAATTTCAACCTGCGAATACGTGCAGAGAGCCAGAATTTGGCTCCAAAATATGGCAAGGCCTCGAAATTGGGATATTTGGGGATATTTTGAAAACTGCAGGGGACTTTGTGCAAAATGTGACTCACTGCCGCTTTCAGTACTTGGCATATGTTGGGTATAAAAAGTCGTAATTTCAAACTGCGAATACGTACATAGAGTCAGAATTTGCCTTCAAAATATGGCTCAGGCCTTGAAATTGGGATGTTTGGGATATTTTGAAAACTGCAGGGGGGTTTGGGACAAATGTGACCAAACGCCGCTTTTAGTACTTGGCATATGTTGGGTATGAAAAGTCGTAATATCAAACTGCTAATACGTGCAGTGAGCCTGAATTTGTCTCCAAAATATGGCTCAGGCCTCGAAATTGGGATGTTTGGAATATTTTGAAAACCGCAGGGAGGTTTGGGACAAATGTGACCAAACGCCGCTTTCAGTACTTCGCATATGTTGGGTATAAAAAAGTCGTAATTTCAAACTGCAAATACGTGGAGAGAGCCAGAATTTGGCTCGAAAATATGTCTCAGGCCTCGAAATTGGGATGTTTGGATTATTTTTTAAACTGCATTGGAGTTTGTGCAAAATGTGACTCACTGCCGCTTTCAGTACTTGGCATATGTTGGGTATAAAAAGTCGTAATTTCAAAGAGCAAATACGTGCAGAGAGCAAGAATTTGGCTCAAAAATATGGCTCAGGCCTGAAAATTGGGATATTTAGGATATTTTGAAAACTGCAGGGGAGTTTGTGAAAAATGTGACTCACTGCCGCTTTTAGGACTTGGTATATGTTGGGTATAAAAAAGTCGTAATTTCAAACTGCGAATACGTGCAGAGAGCCAAAATTTGGCTGCAAAATATGGCTCTGGCCTCGAAATTGGGATATTTGGGATATTTTGAAAACTGCAAGGGAGTTTGTGCAAAATGTGACTCACTGCCACTTTCAGGACATGGTATATGTTGGGTATAAAAAGTCGTAATTTCAAACTGCGAATACGTGCATATAGCCAGAATTTGCCTCCAAAATATGGCTCAGGCCTCGAAATTTAGATGTTTGAGATATTTTGAAAACTGCAGGGGGGTTTGGGACAAATGTGACTCACTGCCGCTTTCAGGACTTGGTATATGTTGGGTATAAAAAGTCGTAATTTCAAACTGCGAATACGTACATAGAGTCAGAATTTGCCTTCAAAATATGGCTCAGTCCTACAAATTGGGATGTTTGGGATATTTTGAAAACTGCAGGGGGGTTTGGGACAAATGTGACCAAATGCCGCTTTCAGTACTTGGCATATGTTGGGTATAAAAATTCTTAATTTCAAACAGCGAATACATGCAGAGAGCCAGAATTTGGCTGGAAAATATGGCTCAAGCCTCGAAATTGGGATGCTTTGAATATTTTGAAAACCGCAGGCAGGTTTGGGACAAATGTGAGCAAACGCCGCTCTCAGTACTTCGCATATGTTGGGTATAAAAAAGTCGTAATTTCAAACTGCGAATACGTGCAGATAGCCATAATTTGGCTCGAAAATATGTCTCAGGCCTCGAAATTGGGATGTTTGGATTAATTATTTAAACTGCATTGGAGTTTGTGCAAAATGTGACTCACTGCCGCTTTCAGTACTTGGCATATATTGGGTATAAAAGTCGTAATTTCAAACAGCAAATACGTGCAGAGAGCCAGAATTTGGGTCCAAAATATGGCTCAGGCCTCAAAATTGGAATATTTAGGATATTTTGAAAACTGCAGGGGAGTTTGCGAAAAATGTGACTCACTGCCGCTTTCAGTACTTGGCATATGTTGGGTATAAAAAAGTCGTAATTCCAAGCTGCGAATACGTGCAGAGAGCAAGAATTTGGCTCCAAAATATGGCAAGGCCTCGAAATTGGGATATTTGGGATATTTTGAAAACTGCAGGGGACTTTGTGCAAAATGTGACTCACTGCCGCTTTCAGTACTTGGCATATGTTGGGTATAAAAAGTCGTATTTTCAAACTACGAATACGTGCAAAGAGCAAGAATTTGGCTCGAAAATATGGCTCTGGCCTCGAAATTGGGATGTTTGGATTATTTTGAAAACTGCATTGGAGTTTGTGCAAAATGTGACTCACTGCCGCTTTCAGTACTTGGCATATGTTGGGTATAAAAAGTCGTAATTTCAAAGAGCAATTACGTGCAGAGAGCCAGAATTTGGCTCAAAAATATGGCTCAGGCCTTAAAATTGGGATATTTGGGATATTTTGAAAACTGCAAGGGAGTTTGTGCAAAATGTGACTCACTGCCGATTTCAGGACATGGTATATGTTGGGTATAAAAAGTCGTAATTTCAAATTGCGAATACGTGCATAGAGCCAGAATTTGCCTCCAAAATATGGCTCAGGGCTCGAAATTTAGATGTTTGGGATATTTTGAAAACTGCAGGGGGGTTTGGGACAAATGTGACCAAACGCCGCTTTCAGTACTTGGCATATGTTGGGTATGAAAAGTCATAATTTCAAACACCAAATACGTGCAGCGAGCCTGAATTTGGCTCCAAAATATGGCTCAGGCCTCAAAATTGGGATATTTAGGATATTTTGAAAATGGCAGGGGAGTTTGGGCAAAATGTGACTCAATGCCGCTTTCAATACTTGGCATATGTTGGGTATAAAAAGTCGTAATTTCAAGCAGCAAATACGTGCAGAGAGCCAGAATTTGGCTCCAAAATATGGCTCAGGCCTCGAAATTGGGATGTTGAGGATATTTTGAAAATTGCAGGGGGGATTGGGACAAATGTAACCAAATGCTGCTTTCAGTACTTGGCATATGTTGGGTATAAAAAGTCATAATTTCAAACAGCGAATACGTGCAGAGAGCCAGAATTTGGCTCAAAAATATGGCTCAGGCTATCAAAATTGGGATATTTAGGATATTTTATAAACTGCAGGGGAGTTTGTGAAAAATGTGACTCACTGCCGCTTTTAGGACTTGGTATATGTTGGGTATAAAAAGTCGTAATTTCAAACTGCGAATACGTACATAGAGCCAGAATTTGCCTTCAAAATATGGCTCAGGCCTCGAAATTGGGATGTTTGGGATATTTTGAAAACTGCAGGGGGGTTTGGGACAAATGTGACCAAATGCCGCTCTCAGTACTTGGCATATGTTGGGTATGAAAAGTCGCAATTTCAAACTGCTAATACTTGCAGCGAGCCTGAATTTGGCTTCAAAATATGGCCCAGGGCTCGAAATTGGGATGTTTGGAATTTTTTGAAAACCGCAGGGAGGTTTGGGACAAATGTGCCCAAACGCCGCTTTCAGTACTTCGCATATGTTGGGTATAAAAAAATCGTAATTTCAAACTGCAAATACGTGCAGAGAGCCAGAATTTGGCTCGAAAATATGTCTCAGGCCTCGAAATTGGGATGTTTGGATTATTTTTAAAACTGCATTGGAGTTTGTGCAAAATGTGACTCACTTCCGCTTTCAGTACTTGGCATATGTTGAGTATAAAAAGTCGTAATTTCAAACAGCAAATACGTGCAGAGAGCCAGAATTTGGCTCCAAAATATGGCTCAGGCCTCAAAATTGGGATATTTAGGATATTTTGAAAATGGCAGGGGAGTTTGTGCAAAATGTGACTCAATGCCGCTTTCAGTACTTGGCATATGTTGGGTATAAAAAGTCGTAATTTCAAACAGCGAATACATGCAGAGAGCCAGAATTTGGCTCCAAAAATTCCCTCAGGCCTCGAAATTGGGATGTTTGGGATATTTTTAAAACTGCAGGGGGGATTGGGACAAATGTGACCAAATGCCGCTTTCAGTACTTGACATATGTTGGGTATAAAAAGTCATATTTTCAAACTACGAATACGTGCAAAGAGCCAGAATTTGGCTCGAAAATATGGCTCAGGCCTCGAAATTGGGATGATTGGGATATTTTGAAAACTGCAGGGAGGTTTGGGACAAATGTGACCAAACGCCGTTTCAGTACATGGCATATGTTGGGTATAAAAAGTCGTAATTTCAAACTGCGAATACGTGCAGAGAGCCAGAATTTGCCTTCAAAATATGTCTTAGGCCTCGAAATTGGTATGTTTGGGATATTTTGAAAACAGCAGGGGGGTTTGGGACAAATGTGACCAAACGCCGCTTTCAGTACTAGGCATATGTTGAGTATGAAAAGTCGTAATTTCAAACTGCGAATACGTGCAGAGAGCCTGAATTTGGCTTCAAAATAATGGCTCAAATTTCGAAATTGGGATGTTTGGGATATTTTGAAAACTGCAGGGAGGTTTGGGAAATATGTGACCAAACGCCGCTTTCATTACTTGGTATATGTTGGGTATAAAAAAGTCGTAATTTCAAACTGCGAATACGTGCAGAGAGCCAAAATTTGGCTGCAAATTATGGCTCTGGCCTCGAAATTGGGATATTTGGGATATTTTGAAAACTGCAGGGGAGTTTGTGCAAAATGTGACTCACTGCCGCTTTCAGGACATGGTATATGTTGGGTATAAAAAGTCGTAATTTCAAACTGCGAATACGTGCATAGAGCCAGAATTTGCCTCCAAAATATGGCTCAGGCCTCGAAATTTAGATGTTTGGGATATTTTGAAAACTGCAGGGGGGTTTGGGATAAATGTGACCAAACGCCGCTTTCAGTTCTTGGCATATGTTGGGTATGAAAAGTCGTAATTTCAAACTGCGAATACGTGCAGCGAGCCTGAATTTGGCTCCAAAATATGGCTCAGGCCTCGAAATTGGGATGGTTGGATTATTTTGAAAACTGCATTGGAGTTTGTGCAAAATGTGACTCAATGCCGCTTTCAGTACTTGGCATATGTTGGGTATAAAAAGTCGTAATTTCAAACAGCAAATACGTGCAGAGAGCCAGAATTTGGCTCCAAAATATGGCTCAGGCCTCGAAATTGGGATTTTGAGGATATTTTGAAAATTGCAGGGGGGATTGGGACAAATGTGACCAAATGCTGCTTTCAGTACTTGGCATATTTTGGGTATAAAAAGTCGTAATTTCAAACAGCGAATACGTGCAGAGAGCCAGAATTCAGCTGGAAAATATGGCTCAGGCCTCGAAATTGGGATGTTTGGGATATTTTGAAAACTGCAGGGGACTTTGTGCAAAATGTGACTCACTGCCGCTTTCAGTACTTGGCATATGTTGGGTATAAAAAGTTATATTTTCAAACTACGAATACGTGCAAAGAGCAAGAATTTGGCTCGAAAATATGGCTCAGGCCTCGAAATTGGGATGTTTGATATATTTTGAAAACTACAGGGAGGTTTGGGACAAATGTGACCAAACGCCGATTTCAGTACATGGCATATGTTGGGTATAAAAATTCGTAATTTCAAACTGCGAATACGTGCAGAGAGCCAGAATTTGTCTCCAAAATATGGTTCAGGCCTCGTAATTGGGATATTTGGGATATTTTGAAAACTGCAGGGGAGTTTGTGCAAAATGTGACTCACTGCCGCTTTCAGTACTTTGCATATGTTGGGTATAAAAAAGTCGTAATTCCAAACTACGAATACGTGCAGAGATCCAGAATTTGGCTCCAAAATATGGCTCAGGCCTCGAAATTGGGATATTTGGGATATTTCGAAAACTGCAGGGAAGTTTGTGCAAAATGTCACTCACTGCCTCTCTCAGGACTTGGCATGTGTTGGGTATAAAAAGTCGTAATTTCAAACTGCGAATACGTGCATAGAGCCAGAATTTGCCTCCAAAATATGGCTCAGGCCTCAAAATTGGTATGTTTGGGATATTTTGAAAACTGCAGGGGGGTTTGGGACAAATGTGACCAAACGCCGCTTTCAGTACTTGGCATATGTTGAGTACGAAAAGTCGTAATTTCAAACTGCGAATACGTGCAGCGAGCCTGAATTTGGCTCCAAAATAAAGCTCAGGCCTCGAAATTGGGATGTTTGGAATATTTTGAAAACTGCAGGGAGGTTTGGGACAAACGTGACCAAACGGCGCTTTCCGTACTTCGCATATGTTGGGTATAAAAAAGTCGTAATTCCAAACTACGAATACGTGCAGAGAGCCAGAATTTGGATCCAAAATATGGCTCAGGCCTCGAAATTGGGATATTTGGGATATTTCGAAAACTGCAGGGGAGTTTGTGCAAAATGTGACTCAATGCCGCTTTCAGTACTTGGCATATGTTGGGTATAAAAAGTCGTAATTTCAAACAGCAAATACGTGCAGTAAGGCAGAATTTGGCTCCAAAATATATCTCAGGCCTCGAAATTGGGATGTTTTGGATACTTTGAAAATAGCAGGGGGGATTGGGACAAATGTGACCAAATGCTGCTTTCAGTACTTGGCATATGTTGAGTATGAAAAGTCGTAATTTCAAACTGCGAATACGTGCAGAGAGCCTGAATTTGGCTCCAAAATATGGCTCAGGCTTCGTAATTGGGATATTTGGGATATTTCGAAAACTGCAGGGGGGTTTCGGACAAATGTGACCAAACGCCGCTTTCAGTACTTGGCATATGTTGAGTATGAAAAGTCGTAATTTCAAACTGCGAATACGTGCAGAGAGCCTGAATTTGGCTCCAAAACAATGGCTCAGGCCTCGAAATTGGGATGTTTGGGATATTTTGAAAACTGCAGGGAGGTTTGGGAAATATTTGACCAAACACCGCTTTCAGTACTTGGTATATGTTGGGTATAAAAAAGTCGTAATTTCAAACTGCGAATACGTGCAGAGAGCCAAAATTTGGCTGCAAAATATGGCTCAGGCCTCGAAATTGGGATATTTAGGATATTTTGAAAACTGCAGGGGAGTTTGTGCAAAATGTGACTCACTGCCGCTTTCAGGACGTGGTATATGTTGGGTATAAAAAGCCGTAATTTCAAACTGCGAATACGTGCATAGAGCCAGAATTTGCCTCCAAAATATGGCTCAGGCCTCAAAATTTAGATGTTTGGGATATTTTGAAAACTGCAGGGGGGTTTGGGACAAATGTGACCAAACGCCGCTTTCAGTACTTGGTATATGTTGGGTATGAAAAGTCGTATTTTCAAACTACGAATATGTGCAGCGAACCTGAATTTGGCTCCAAAATATGGCTCAGGCCTCGAAATTGGGATGTTTGGAATATTTTGAAAACTGCAGGAGGTTTGGGACAAATGAGACCAAACGCTGCTTTCAGTACTTCTCATATGTTGGGTATAAAAAAGTCGTAATTTCAAACAGCGAATACGTGCAGAGAGCCAGAATTTGGCTCCAAAATATGGCTCAGGCCTCGAAATTGGGATGTTTGGATTATTTGGAAAACTGCATTGGAGTTTGTGCAAAATGTGACTCACTGCCGCTTTCAGTACTTGGCATATGTTGGGTATAAAAAGTCGTAATTTCAAACAGCAAATACGTGCAGAGAGCCAGAATTTGGCTCCAAAATATGGCTCAGGCCTCAAAATTGGGATATTTAGGATGTTTTGAAAACTGCAGGCGACTTTGAGCAAAATGTGATTCACTGCCGCTGTTAGTACTTGGCATATGTTGGGTATAAAAAATTCGGAATTTAGAACTGCGAATACGTGCAGAGAGCCAGAATTTGGCTCCAAAATATGGCTTAGGTCTTGAAATTGGGATGTTTGGGATATTTTGAAAATTGCAGGGGGGATTGGGACAAATGTGACCAAACGCCGCTTTCAGTACTTGCCATATGTTGGGTATAAAAAATTCGCAATTTCAAACTGCGAATACGTGCAGAGAGCTAGAATTTGGCTCCAAAATATGGCTCAAGCTACGAAATTGGAATGTTTGGGATATTTTATAAACTGCAGGGGAGTTTGGGACAAATATGACCAAACGCCGCTGTCAGTACTTGGCATATGTTGGGTAAAAAATTCGTAATTTCAAACAGCGAATACGTGCAAAGAGCCTGAATTTGGCTCCAAAATATGGCTCAGGCCTCGAAATTGGGATGTTTGGGATATTTTGAAAACTGCAGGGAGGTTTGGGACAAATATGACCAAACGCCGATTTCAGTACTTGGCATATGATGGGTATAAAAATCGTAATTTCAAACTGCAAATACGTGCAGAGAGCCAGAATATGGCTCCAAAATATGGATCAGGCCTCGAAATTCGGATGTTAGGGATATTTTGAAAACTGCAGGGAGGTTTGGGAAATAGGTGACCAAACGCCGCTTTCAGTACTTGGCATATGTTGGGTATAAACATTCGTAATTTCAAACTGCGAATACGTGCAGAGAGCCAGAATTTGGCTCCAAAATATGGCTCAGTCCTCGAAATTGGGATTTTTGGGATATTTTGAAAACTGGATTGGAGTTTGTGTAAAATGTGACTCACTGCCGCTTTCAGTACTTGGCATATGTTGGGTATAAAAAGTCGTAATTTCAAACAGCGAATACGTGCAGAGAGCCAGAATTTGGCTCCAAAATATAGCTCAGGCTTCGAAATTGGGATGTTTGGGATATTTTGAAAATTGCAGGGAGGATTGGGACAAATGTGAACAAATGCCGCTTTCAGTACTTGGCATATGTTGGGTATAAAAAAGTTGTAATTCCAAACTACGAATACGTGCAGAGAACCAGAATTTGGCTCCAAAATATGGCTCAGTCCTCGAAATTGGGATATTTGGGATATTTAGAAAACTGCAGGGAAGTTTGTGCAAAATGTCACTCACTGCCGCTTTCAGGACTTGGCATGTGTTGGGTATAAAAAGTCGTAATTTTAAACTGCGAATACGTGCATAGAGCCAGAATTTGCCTCCAAAATATGGCTCAGGCCTCGAAATTGGTATGTTTGGGATATTTTGAAAACTGCAGGGGGGTTTGGGACAAATGTGACCAAACGCCGCTTTCAGTACTTGGCATAAGTTGGGTATGAAAAGTCGTAATTTCAAACTGCGAATACGTGCAGAGAGCCAGAATTTCGCTGGAAAATATGGCTCAGGCCTCGAAATTGGGATGTTTGGGATTTTTTGAAAACTGCAGGGGACTTTGTGCAAAATGTGACTCACTGCCGCTTTCAGTACTTGGCATATTTTGGGTATAAAAAAGTCGCAATTCCAAGCTGCAAATACGGGCAGAGAGCCAGAATTTGTCTCCAAAATATGGCTCAGGCCTCGAAATTGGGATATTTGGGATATTTTGAAAACTGCAGGGGACTTTGTGCAAAATGTGATTCACTACTGCTTTCAGTATTTGGCATATGTTGGGTATAAAAAGTCGTATTTTCAAACTACGAATACGTGCAAAGAGCCAGAATTTGGCTCGAAAATATGGCTCAGGCCTCGAAATTGGGATGTTTGGGATATTTTGAAAACTGCAGGGGAGATTGGGACAAATGTGACCTAAAGCCGCTTTTGGTACTTGACATATGTTGGGTATAAAAAGTCTTAATTTCAAACTGCGAATACGTGCCGAGAGCCAGAATTTGGCTCCAAAATATGGCTCAGGCCTCGAAATCGGGATATTTGGGAAATTTTGAAAACTGCATTGGAGTTTGTAAAAAATGTGACTCACTGCCGCTTTCAGTACTTGGCATATGTTGGGTATAAAAAGTCGTAATTTCAAACAGCGAATACGCGCAGAGAGCCAGAATTTGGCTCCAAAATATAGCTCAGGCTTCGAAATTGGGATGTTTGGGATATTTTGAAAATTGCAGGGAGGATTGGGACAAATGTGACCAAATGCCGCTTTCAGTACTTGGCATATGTTGGGTATAAAAAAGTTGTAATTCCAAACTACGAATACGTGCAGAGAGCCAGAATTTGGCTGGAAAATATGGCTCAGGCCTCGAAATTGGGATGTTTGGGATATTTTGAAAACTGCAGGGGACTTTGTGCAAAATGTGACTCACTGCCGCTTTCAGTACTTGGCATATGTTGGGTATAAAAAATCATATTTTTAAACTAAGAATACGTGCAAAGAGCCAGAATTTGGCTCGAAAATATGGCTCAGGCCTCGAAATTGGGATGTTTGGGATATTTTGAAAACTGCAGGGGAGTTTGTGCAAACTGTGACTCACTGCCGCTTTCAGGACATGGTATATGTTGGGTATAAAAAGTCGTAATTTCAAACTGCGAATACGTGCATAGAGCCAGAATTTGCCTCCAAAATATGGCTCAGGCCTCGAAATTTAGATGTTTGGGATATTTTGAAAACTGCAGGGGGGTTTGGGACAAATGTGACCAAACGCCGCTTTCAGTACTTGGCATATGATGGGTATGAAAAGTCGTAATTTCAAACTGCGAATACGTGCAGCGAGCCTGAATTTGGCTCCAAAATATGGCTCAGGCCTCAAATTGGGATGTTTGGAATATTTTGAAAATTGCAGGGAGGATTGTGACAAATGTGACCAAATGCCGCTTTCAGTACTTGACATATGTTGGGTATAAAAAAGTTGTAATTCCAAACTACGAATACGTGCAGAGAACCAGAATTTGGCTCCAAAATATGGCTCAGTCCTCGAAATTGGGATATTTGGGATATTTAGAAAACTGCAGGGAAGTTTGTGCAAAATGTCACTCACTGCCGCTTTCAGGACTTGGCATGTGTTGGGTATAAAAAGTCGTAATTTTAAACTGCGAATACGTGCATAGAGCCAGAATTTGCCTCCAAAATATGGCTCAGGCCTCGAAATTGGTATGTTTGGGATATTTTGAAAACTGCAGGGGGGTTTGGGACAAATGTGACCAAACGCTGCTTTCAGTACTTGGTATATGTTGGGTATGAAAAGTCGTATTTTCAAACTGCGAATATGTGAAGCGAACCTGAATTTGGCTCCAAAATATGGCTCAGGCCTCGAAATTGGGATGTTTGGAATATTTTGAAAACTGCAGGAGGTTTGGGACAAATGTGACCAAACGCCGCTTTCAGTACTTGGTATATGTTGGGTATAAAAAAGTCGTAATTTCAAACTGCGAATACGTGCAGAGAGCCAAAATTTGGCTGCAAAATATGGCTCTGGCCTCGAAATTGGGATATTTAGGATATTTTGAAAACTGCAGGGGAGTTTGTGCAAACTGTGACTCACTGCCGCTTTCAGGACATGGTATATGTTGGGTATAAAAAGTCGTAATTTCAAACTGCGAATACGTGCATAGAGCCAAAATTTGCCTCCAAAATATGGCTCAGGCCTCGAAATTTATATGTTTGGGATATTTTGAAAACTGCAGGGGGGTTTGGGACAAATGTGACCAAACGCCGCTTTCAGTACTTGGCATATGTTGGGTATGAAAAGTCGTAATTTCAAACTGCGAATACGTGCAGCGAGCCTGAATTTGGCTCCAAAATATGGCTCAGGCCTCGAAATTGGGATGTTTGGAATATTTTGAAAACTGCAGGGAGGTTTGGTACAAATGTGACCAAACGGCGCTTTCCGTACTTCGCATATGTTGGGTATAAAAAAGTGGTAATTTCAAACTGCGATTACGTGCAGAGAGCCAGAATTTGGCTCGAAAATATGGCTCAGGCCTCGAAATTGGGATGGTTGGATTATTTTGAAAACTGCATTGGAGTTTGTGCAAAATGTGACTCACTGCCGCTTTCAGTACTTGGCATATGTTGGGTATAAAAAGTTGTAATTTCAAACAGCAAATTCATGCAGAGAGCCAGAACTTGGCTCCAAAATATGGCTCAGGCCTCAAAATTGGGATATTTAGGATATTTTGAAAATGGCAGGGGAGTTTGTGCAAAATGTGACTCAATGCCGCTTTCAGTACTTGGCATATGTTGGGTATAAAAAGTCGTAATTTCAAACAGCAAATACGTGCAGAGAGCCAGAATATGGCTCGAAAATATGGCTCAGGCCTCGAAATTGGGATGTTTAGGATATTTTGAAAATTGCAGGGGGGATTGGGACAAATGTGACCAAATGCTGCTTTCAGTACTTGGCATATGTTGGGTATAAAAAGTCGTAATTTCAAACTGCGAATACGTGCAGAGAGCCAGAATTTGGCTGGAAAATATGGCTCAGGCCTCGAAATTGGGATGTTTGGGATATTTTGAAAACTGCAGGGGACTTTGTGCAAAATGTGACTCACTGCCGCTTTCAGTACTTGGCATATGTTGGGTATAAAAAATCATATTTTTAAACTAAGAATACGTGCAAAGAGCCAGAATTTGGCTCGAAAATATGGCTCAGGCCTCGAAATTGGGATGTTTGGGATATTTTGAAAACTACAGGGAGGATTGGGACAAATGTGACCAAACGCCGCTTTCAGTACATGGCATATGTTGGGTATAAAAATTCGTAATTTCAAACTGCGAATACGTGCAGAGAGCCAGAATTTGTCTCCAAAATATGGTTCAGGCCTCGTAATTGGGATATTTGGGATATTTTGAAAACTGCAGGGGAGTTTGTGCAAAATGTGACTCACTGCCGCTTTCAGTAGTTGGTATATGTTGGGTATAAAAAAGTCGTAATTCCAAACTACGAATACTTGCAGAGAGCCAGAATTTGGCTCCAAAATAAGGCTCAGGCCTCAAAATTGGTATGTTTGGAATATTTTGAAAACTGCAGGGGGGTTTGGGACAAATGTGACCAAACGCCGCTTTCAGTACTTGGCATATGTTGAGTATGAAAAATCGTAATTTCAAACTGCGAATACGTGCAGAGAGCCTGAATTTGGCTCCAAAATATTGGCTCAGGCCTCGAAATTGGGATGTTTGGGATATTTTGAAAACTGCAGGGAGGTTTGGGAAATATTTGACCAAACGCCGCTTTCAGTACTTGGTATATGTTGGGTATAAAAAGTAGTAATTTCATACTGCGAATACTTGCATAGAGCCAGAATTTGCCTCCAAAATATGGCTCAGGCCTCGAAATTTAGATGTTTGGGATTTTTTGAAAACTGCAGGGGGGTTTGGGACAAATGTGACCAAACGCCGCTTTCAGTACTTGGTATATGTTGGGTATGAAAAGTCGTATTTTCAAACTGCGAATATGTGCAGCGAACCTGAATTTGGCTCCAAAATATGGCTCAGGCCTCGAAATTGGGATGTTTGGAATATTTTGAAAACTGCAGGAGGTTTGGGACAAATGAGACCAAACCCTGCTTTCAGTACTTTTCATATGTTGGGTATAAAAAAGTCGTAATTTCAAACTGCGAATACGTGCAGAGAGCCAGAATTTGGCTCCAAAATATGGCCCAGGCCTCGAAATTGGGATGTTTGGATTATTTTGAAAACTGCATTGGAGTTTGTGCAAAATGTGACTCACTGCCGCTTTCAGTACTTGGCATATGCTGGTTATAAAAAGTCGTAATTTCAAACAGCAAATACGTGCAGAGAGCCAGAATTTGGCTCCAAAATATGGCTCAGGCCTCAAAATTGGGATATTTAGGATGTTTTGAAAACTGCAGGCGACTTTGTGCAAAATGTGACTCACTGCCGCTGTCAGTACTTGGCATATGTTGGGTATAAAAAATTCGGAATTTAAAACTGCGAATACGTGCAGAGAGCCAGAATTTGGCTCCAAAATATGGCTTAGGTCTCGAAATTGGGATGTTTGGGATATTTTGAAAACTGCAGGGGGGATTGGGACAAATGTGACCGAACGCCGCTTTCAGTACTTGGCATATGTTGGGTATAAAAAAGTCACAATTTCAAACTGCGAATACGTGCAGAGAGCCAGAATTTGGCTTCAAAATATGGCTCAGGCCACGAAATTGGAATGTTTGGGATATTTTGAAAACTGCAGGGGAGTTTGGGACAAATATGACCAAACGCCGCTTTCAGTACTTGGCATATGTTGGGTAAAAATTCGTAATTTCACACTGCGAATACGTGCAGAGAGCCAGAATTTGTCTCCAAAATATGGTTCAGGCCTCGTAATTGGGATATTTGGGATATTTTGAAAACTGCAGGGGAGTTTGTGCAAAATGTGACTCACTGGCGCTTTCAGTACTTGCCATATGTTGGGTATAAAAAAGTCGTAATTCCAAACTACGAATACGTGCAGAGAGCCAGAATTTGGCTCCAAAATATGGCTCAGGCCTCGAAATTGGTATGTTTGGAATATTTTGAAAGTTGCAGGGGGGTTTGGGACAAATGTGACCAAACGCCGCTTTCAGTACTTGGCATATGTTGAGTATGAAAAATCGTAATTTCAAACTGCGAATACGTGCAGAGAGCCTGAATTTGGCTCCAAAATATTGGCTTAGGCCTCGAAATTGGGATGTTTGGGATATTTTGAAAACTGCAGGGAGGTTTGGGAAATATTTGACCAAACGCCGCTTTCAGTACTTGGTATATGTTGGGTATAAAAAGTCGTAATTTCAAACTGCGAATACTTGCATAGAGCCAGAATTTGCCTCCAAAATATGGCTCAGGCCTCGAAATTTAGATGTTTGGGATATTTTGAAAACTGCAGGGGGGTTTGGGACAAATGTGACCAAACGCCGCTTTCAGTACTTGGTATATGTTGGGTATGAAAAGTCGTATTTTCAAACTGCGAATATGTGCAGCGAACCTGAATTTGGCTCCAAAATATGGCTCAGGCCTCGAAATTGGGATGTTTGGATTATTTTGAAAACTGCAGGGAGGTTTGGGACAAATATGACCAAACGCCGCTTTCAGTACTTGGCATATGTTGGGTATAAAAATTCGTAATTTCAAACTGCGAATACGTGCAGAGAGCCAGAATTTGGCTACAAAATATGGCTCAGGCCTCGAAATCGGGATTTTTGGGATATTTTGAAAACTGCTTTGGAGTTTGTGTAAAATGTGACTCACTGCCGCTTTCAGTACTTGGCATATGTTGGGTATAAAAAGTCGTAATTTCAAACAGCGAATACGTGCAGAGAGCCAGAATTTTCTACCAAAATTTGGCTCCAAAATATGGCTTAGGTCTCGAAATTGGGATGTTTGGGATATTTTGAAAATTGCAGGGGGGATTGGGACAAATGTGACCAAACGCCGCTTTCAGTACTTGGCATAAGTTGGGTATAAAAAGTCGTAATTTCAAACTGCGAATACGTGCAGAGAGCCAGAATTTCGCTGGAAAATATGGCTCAGGCCTCGAAATTGGGATGTTTGGGATTTTTTGAAAACTGCAGGGGACTTTGTGCAAAATGTGACTCACTGCCGCTTTCAGTACTTGGCATATTTTGGGTATAAAAAAGTCGCAATTCCAAGCTGCAAATACGGGCAGAGAGCCAGAATTTGTCTCCAAAATATGGCTCAGGCCTCGAAATTGAGATATTTAGGATATTTTGAAAACTGCAGGGGACTTTGTGCAAAATGTGACTCACTGCTGCTTTCAGTATTTGGCATATGTTGGGTATAAAAAGTCGTATTTTCAAACTACGAATACGTGCAAAGAGCCAGAATTTGGCTCGAAAATATGGCTCAGGCCTCGAAATAGGGATGTTTGGGATATTTTGAAAACTGCAGGGGAGATTGGGACAAATGTGACCTAAAGCCGCTTTTGGTACTTGGCATATGTTGGGTATAAAAAGTCGTAATTTCAAACTGCGAATACGTGCCGAGAGCCAGAATTTGGCTCCAAAATATGGCTCAGGCCTCGAAATCGGGATATTTGGGAAATTTTGAAAACTGCATTGGAGTTTGTGCAAAATGTGACTCACTGCCGCTTTCAGTATTTGGCATATGTTGGGTATAAAAAGTCGTAATTTCAAACAGCGAATACGTGCAGAGAGCCAGAATTTGGCTCAAAAAATATGGCTCAGGCTTCGAAATTGGGATGTTTGAGGATATTTTGAAAACTGCAGGGAGGATTGGGACAAATGTGACCAAACGCTGCTTTCAGTACTTGGCATATGTTGGGTATAAAAAAGTTGTAATTACAAACTGCGAATACGTGCAGAGATCCAAAATTTGGCTCCAAAATATGGCTCAGGCCTCGAAATTGGGATGTTTCGGATATTTTGAAAACTGCAGGGGAGTTTGTGCAAAATGTGAAACACTGACGCTTTCAGTACTTGGCATAAGTTGGGTATAAAAAGTCGTAATATCAAACTGCGAATACGTGCAGAGAGCAAGAATTTTGCTCCAAAATATGGCTCTGGCCTCGAAATTGGGATGTTTGGGATATTTTGAAAACTGCATGGAGGTTTGGGACAAATGTGACCAAACGCCGCTTTCAGTACTTGGCATATGTTGGGTATAAAAAGTCGTAATTTCAAACAGCAAATACGTGCAGAGAGCCAGAATTTGGCTCCAAAATATGGCTCAGGCCTCAAAATTGGGATATTTAGGATATTTTGAAAACTGCAGGGGAGTTTGTTCAAAATGTGACTCACTACCGCTTTCAGGTCTTGGTATATGTTGGGTATAAAAAGTCGTAATTTCAAACTGCGAATACGTGCATAGAGCCAGAATTTGGCTGCAAAATATGGCTCAGGCCTCGAAATTGGGATGTTTGGAATATTTTGAAAACTGCAGGGAGGTTTGGGACAAATGTGACCAAACGCCGCTTTCAGTACATGGCATATGTTGGGTATAAAAATTCGTAATTTCAAACTGCGAATACGTGCAGAGAGCCAAAATTTGTCTCCAAAATATGGTTCAGGCCTCGTAATTGGGATATTTGGGATATTTTGAAAACTGCAGGGGAGTTTGTGCAAAATGTGACTCACTGCCGCTTTCAGTACTTGGCATATGTTGGGTATAAAAAAGTCGAAATTCCAAAATACGAATACGTGCAGAGAGCCAGAATTTGGCTCCAAAATATGGCTCAGGCCTCGAAATTGGGATATTGGGGATATTTCGAAAACTGCAGGGGGATTTGGGACAAATGTGACCAAACGCCGCTTTCAGTACTTGGCATATGTTGAGTATGAAAAGTCGTAATTTCGAACTGCGAATACGTGCAGAGAGCCTGAATTTGGCTCGAAAATATGGCTCAGGCCTCGAAATTGGGATGGTTCGATTATTTTGAAAACTGCATTGGAGTTTGTGCAAAATGTGACTCACTGCCGCTTTCAGTACTTGGCATATGTTGGGATAAAAAGTTGTAATTTCAAACAGCAAATACATGCAGAGAGCCAGAACTTGGCTCCAAAATATGGCTCAGGCCTCAAAATTGGGATATTTAGGATATTTTGAAAATGGCAGGGGAGTTTGTGCAAAATGAGACTCAATGACGCTTTCAGTACTTGGCATATGTTGCGTATAAAAAGTCGTAATATCAAACTGCGAATACGTGCAGAGAGCAAAAATTTTGCTCCAAAATATGGCTCTGGCCTCGAAATTGGGATGTTTGGGATATTTTGAAAACTGCATGGAGGTTTGGGACAAATGTGACCAAACGCCGCTTTCAGTACTTGGCATATGTTGGGTATAAAAAGTCGTAATTTCAAACAGCAAATACGTGCAGAGAGCCAGAATTTGGCTACAAAATATGGCTCAGGCCTCGAAATCGGGATTTTTGTGATATTTTGAAAACTGCTTTGGAGTTTGTGTAAAATGTGACTCACTGCCGCTTTCAGTACTTGGCATATGTTGGGTATAAAAAGTCGTAATTTCAAACAGCGAATACGTGCAGAGAGCCAGAATTTTCCACCAAAATATAACTCAGGCCTCGAAATTGGGATGTTTGGGATATTTTGAAAATTGCAGGGGGGATTGGGACAAATGTGACCAAACGCCGCTTTCAGTACTTGGCATAAGTTGGGTATAAAAAGTCGTAATTTCAAACTGCGAATACGTGCAGAGAGCCAGAATTTCGCTGGAAAATATGGCTCAGGCCTCGAAATTGGGATGTTTGGGATTTTTTGAAAACTGCAGGGGACTTTGTGCAAAATGTGACTCACTGCCGCTTTCAGTACTTGGCATATTTTGGGTATAAAAAAGTCGCAATTCCAAGCTGCAAATACGGGCAGAGAGCCAGAATTTGTCTCCAAAATATGGCTCAGGCCTCGAAATTGGGGATATTTGGGATATTTTGAAAACTGCAGGGGACTTTGTGCAAAATGTGACTCACTGCTGCTTTCAGTATTTGGCATATGTTGGGTATAAAAAGTCGTATTTTCAAACTACGAATACGTGCAAAGAGCCAGAATTTGGCTCGAAAATATGGCTCAGGCCTCGAAATAGGGATATTAGGGATATTTCGAAAACTGCAGGGGGATTTGGGACAAATGTGACCAAACGCCGCTTTCAGTACTTGGCATATGTTGAGTATGAAAAGTCGTAATTTCAAACTGCGAATACGTGCAGAGAGCCAGAATTTGGCTGGAAAATATGGCTCAGGCCTCGAAATTGGGATGTTTGGGATATTTTGAAAACTGCAGGGGACTTTGTGCAAAATGTGACTCACTGCCGCTTTCAGTACTTGGCATATGTTGGGTATAAAAAATCATATTTTTAAACTAAGAATACGTGCAAAGAGCCAGAATTTGGCTCGAAAATATGGCTCAGGCCTCGAAATTGGGATGTTTGGGATATTTTGAAAACTACAGGGAGGATTGGGACAAATGTGACCAAACGCCGCTTTCAGTACATGGCATATGTTGGGTATAAAAATTCGTAATTTCAAACTGCGAATACGTGCAGAGAGCCAGAATTTGTCTCCAAAATATGGTTCAGGCCTCGTAATTGGGATATTTGGGATATTTTGAAAACTGCAGGGGAGTTTGTGCAAAATGTGACTCACTGCCGCTTTCAGTACTTGGCATATGTTGGGTATAAAAAAGTCGAAATTCTAAAATACGAATACGTGCAGAGAGCCAGAATTTGGCTCCAAAATATGGCTCAGGCCTCGAAATTGGGATATTAGGGATATTTCGAAAACTGCAGGGGGGTTTGGGACAAATGTGACCAAACGCCGCTTTCAGTACTTGGCATATGTTGAGTATGAAAAGTCGTAATTTCAAACTGCGAATACGTGCAGAGAGCCTGAATTTGGCTCGAAAATATGGCTCAGGCCTCGCAATTGGGATGGTTGGATTATTTTGAAAACTGCATTGGAGTTTGTGCAAAATGTGACTCACTGCCGCTTTCAGTACTTGGCTTATGTTGGGTATAAAAAGTTGTAATTTCAAACAGCAAATACATGCAGAGAGCCAGAACTTGGCTCCAAAATATGGCTCAGGCCTCAAAATTGGGATATTTAGGATATTTTGAAAATGGCAGGGGAGTTTGTGCAAAATGTGACTCAATGCCGCTTTCAGTACTTGGCATATGTTGGGTATAAAAAGTCGTAATTTCAAACAGCAAATACGTGCAGAGATCCAGAATATGGCTCCAAAATATGGCTCAGGCCTCGAAATTGGGATGTTTAGGATATTTTGAAAATTGCAGGGGGGATTGAGACAAATGTGACCAAATGCTGCTTTCAGTACTTGGCAAATGTTGGGTATAAAAATCGTAATTTCAAACTGCGAATACGTGCTGAGAGCCAGAATTTGGCTGAAAATATGGCTCAGGCCTCGAAATTCGGATGTTTGGGATATTTTGAAAACTGCAGGGGACTTTGTGCAAAATGTGACTCACTGCCGCTTTCAGTACTTGGCATATGTTGGGTATAAAAAGTCATATTTTCAAACTAAGAATACGTGCAAAGAGCCAGAATTTGGCTTGAAAATATGGCTCAGGCCTCGAAATTGGGATGTTTGGGATATTTTGAAAACTACAGGGAGGTTTGGGACAAATGTGACCAAACGCTGCTTTCAGTACATGGCATATGTTGGGTATAAAAATTCGTAATTTCACACTGCGAATACGTGCAGAGAGCAAGAATTTGTCTCCAAAATATGGTTCAGGCCTCGTAATTGGGATATTTGGGATATTTTCAAAACTGCAGGGGAGTTTGTGCAAAATGTGACTCACTGCCGCTTTCAGCAGTTGGTATATGTTGGGTATAAAAAAGTCGTAATTCCAAACTACGAATACTTGCAGAGAGCCAGAATTTGGCTCCAAAATAAGGCTCAGGCCTCAAAATTGGTATGTTTGGAATATTTTGAAAACTGCAGGGGGGTTTGGGACAAATGTGACCAAACGCCGCTTTCAGTACTTGGCATATGTTGAGTATGAAAAATCGTAATTTCAAACTGCGAATACGTGCAGAGAGCCTGAATTTGGCTCCAAAATATTGGCTCAGGCCTCGAAATTGGGATGTTTGGGATATTTTGAAAACTGCAGGGAGGTTTGGGAAATATTTGACCAAACGCCGCTTTCAGTACTTGGTATATGTTGGGTATAAAAAGTAGTAATTTCATACTGCGAATACTTGCATAGAGCCAGAATTTGCCTCCAAAATATGGCTCAGGCCTCGAAATTTAGATGTTTGGGATTTTTTGAAAACTGCAGGGGGGTTTGGGACAAATGTGACCAAACGCCGCTTTCAGTACTTGGTATATGTTGGGTATGAAAAGTCGTATTTTCAAACTGCGAATATGTGCAGCGAACCTGAATTTGGCTCCAAAATATGGCTCAGGCCTCGAAATTGGGATGTTTGGAATATTTTGAAAACTGCAGGAGGTTTGGGACAAATGAGACCAAACCCTGCTTTCAGTACTTTTCATATGTTGGGTATAAAAAAGTCGTAATTTCAAACTGCGAATACGTGCAGAGAGCCAGAATTTGGCTCCAAAATATGGCCCAGGCCTCGAAATTGGGATGTTTGGATTATTTTGAAAACTGCATTGGAGTTTGTGCAAAATGTGACTCACTGCCGCTTTCAGTACTTGGCATATGCTGGTTATAAAAAGTCGTAATTTCAAACAGCAAATACGTGCAGAGAGCCAGAATTTGGCTCCAAAATATGGCTCAGGCCTCAAAATTGGGATATTTAGGATGTTTTGAAAACTGCAGGCGACTTTGTGCAAAATGTGACTCACTGCCGCTGTCAGTACTTGGCATATGTTGGGTATAAAAAATTCGGAATTTAAAACTGCGAATACGTGCAGAGAGCCAGAATTTGGCTCCAAAATATGGCTTAGGTCTCGAAATTGGGATGTTTGGGATATTTTGAAAACTGCAGGGGGGATTGGGACAAATGTGACCGAACGCCGCTTTCAGTACTTGGCATATGTTGGGTATAAAAAAGTCACAATTTCAAACTGCGAATACGTGCAGAGAGCCAGAATTTGGCTTCAAAATATGGCTCAGGCCACGAAATTGGAATGTTTGGGATATTTTGAAAACTGCAGGGGAGTTTGGGACAAATATGACCAAACGCCGCTTTCAGTACTTGGCATATGTTGGGTAAAAATTCGTAATTTCACACTGCGAATACGTGCAGAGAGCCAGAATTTGTCTCCAAAATATGGTTCAGGCCTCGTAATTGGGATATTTGGGATATTTTGAAAACTGCAGGGGAGTTTGTGCAAAATGTGACTCACTGCCGCTTTCAGTACTTGCCATATGTTGGGTATAAAAAAGTCGTAATTCCAAACTACGAATACGTGCAGAGAGCCAGAATTTGGCTCCAAAATATGGCTCAGGCCTCGAAATTGGTATGTTTGGAATATTTTGAAAGTTGCAGGGGGGTTTGGGACAAATGTGACCAAACGCCGCTTTCAGTACTTGGCATATGTTGAGTATGAAAAATCGTAATTTCAAACTGCGAATACGTGCAGAGAGCCTGAATTTGGCTCCAAAATATTGGCTCAGGCCTCGAAATTGGGATGTTTGGGATATTTTGAAAACTGCAGGGAGGTTTGGGAAATATTTGACCAAACGCCGCTTTCAGTACTTGGTATATGTTGGGTATAAAAAGTCGTAATTTCAAACTGCGAATACTTGCATAGAGCCAGAATTTGCCTCCAAAATATGGCTCAGGCCTCGAAATTTAGATGTTTGGGATATTTTGAAAACTGCAGGGGGGTTTGGGACAAATGTGACCAAACGCCGCTTTCAGTACTTGGTATATGTTGGGTATGAAAAGTCGTATTTTCAAACTGCGAATATGTGCAGCGAACCTGAATTTGGCTCCAAAATATGGCTCAGGCCTCGAAATTGGGATGTTTGGATTATTTTGAAAACTGCAGGGAGGTTTGGGACAAATATGACCAAACGCCGCTTTCAGTACTTGGCATATGTTGGGTATAAAAATCGTAATTTCAAACTGCAAATACGTGCAGAGAGCCAGAATATGGGTCCAAAATATGGATCAGGCCTCGAAATTTGGATGTTAGGGATATTTTGAAAACTGCAGGGAGGTTTGGGAAATAGGTGACCAAACGCCGCTTTCAGTACTTGGCGTATGTTGGGTATAAAAATTCGTAATTTCAAACTGCGAATACGTGCAGAGAGCCAGAATTTGGCTACAAAATATGGCTCAGGCCTCGAAATCGGGATTTTTGGGATATTTTGAAAACTGCTTTGGAGTTTGTGTAAAATGTGACTCACTGCCGCTTTCAGTACTTGGCATAT
Organism: Procambarus clarkii; assembly: GCF_040958095.1. Taxonomy (NCBI): domain Eukaryota; kingdom Metazoa; phylum Arthropoda; class Malacostraca; order Decapoda; family Cambaridae; genus Procambarus; species Procambarus clarkii. Next base: position 5,229,543 of record NC_091222.1, read on the forward strand.
GTTGGGTATAAAAAGTCGTAATTTCAAACAGCGAATACGTGCAGAGAGCCAGAATTTTCCACCAAAATTTGGCTCCAAAATATGGCTTAGGTCTCGAAATTGGGATGTTTGGGATATTTTGAAAATTGCAGGGGGGATTGGGACAAATGTGACCAAACGCCGCTTTCAGTACTTGGCATAAGTTGGGTATAAAAAGTCGTAATTTCAAACTGCGAATACGTGCAGAGAGCCAGAATTTCGCTGGAAAATATGGCTCAGGCCTCGAAATTGGGATGTTTGGGATTTTTTGAAAACTGCAGGGGACTTTGTGCAAAATGTGACTCACTGCCGCTTTCAGTACTTGGCATATTTTGGGTATAAAAAAGTCGCAATTCCAAGCTGCAAATACGGGCAGAGAGCCAGAATTTGTCTCCAAAATATGGCTCAGGCCTCGAAATTGAGATATTTAGGATATTTTGAAAACTGCAGGGGACTTTGTGCAAAATGTGACTCACTGCTGCTTTCAGTATTTGGCATATGTTGGGTATAAAAAGTCGTATTTTCAAACTACGAATACGTGCAAAGAGCCAGAATTTGGCTCGAAAATATGGCTCAGGCCTCGAAATAGGGATGTTTGGGATATTTTGAAAACTGCAGGGGAGATTGGGACAAATGTGACCTAAAGCCGCTTTTGGTACTTGGCATATGTTGGGTATAAAAAGTCGTAATTTCAAACTGCGAATACGTGCCGAGAGCCAGAATTTGGCTCCAAAATATGGCTCAGGCCTCGAAATCGGGATATTTGGGAAATTTTGAAAACTGCATTGGAGTTTGTGCAAAATGTGACTCACTGCCGCTTTCAGTATTTGGCATATGTTGGGTATAAAAAGTCGTAATTTCAAACAGCGAATACGTGCAGAGAGCCAGAATTTGGCTCAAAAAATATGGCTCAGGCTTCGAAATTGGGATGTTTGAGGATATTTTGAAAACTGCAGGGAGGATTGGGACAAATGTGACCAAACGCTGCTTTCAGTACTTGGCATATGTTGGGTATAAAAAAGTTGTAATTACAAACTGCGAATACGTGCAGAGATCCAAAATTTGGCTCCAAAATATGGCTCAGGCCTCGAAATTGGGATGTTTCGGATATTTTGAAAACTGCAGGGGAGTTTGTGCAAAATGTGAAACACTGACGCTTTCAGTACTTGGCATAAGTTGGGTATAAAAAGTCGTAATATCAAACTGCGAATACGTGCAGAGAGCAAGAATTTTGCTCCAAAATATGGCTCTGGCCTCGAAATTGGGATGTTTGGGATATTTTGAAAACTGCATGGAGGTTTGGGACAAATGTGACCAAACGCCGCTTTCAGTACTTGGCATATGTTGGGTATAAAAAGTCGTAATTTCAAACAGCAAATACGTGCAGAGAGCCAGAATTTGGCTCCAAAATATGGCTCAGGCCTCAAAATTGGGATATTTAGGATATTTTGAAAACTGCAGGGGAGTTTGTTCAAAATGTGACTCACTACCGCTTTCAGGTCTTGGTATATGTTGGGTATAAAAAGTCGTAATTTCAAACTGCGAATACGTGCATAGAGCCAGAATTTGGCTGCAAAATATGGCTCAGGCCTCGAATTTGGGATGTTTGGAATATTTTGAAAACTGCAGGGAGGTTTGGGACAAATGTGACCAAACGCCGCTTTCAGTACATGGCATATGTTGGGTATAAAAATTCGTAATTTCAAACTGCGAATACGTGCAGAGAGCCAAAATTTGTCTCCAAAATATGGTTCAGGCCTCGTAATTGGGATATTTGGGATATTTTGAAAACTGCAGGGGAGTTTGTGCAAAATGTGACTCACTGCCGCTTTCCGTACTTGGCATATGTTGGGTATAAAAAAGTCGAAATTCCAAAATACGAATACGTGCAGAGAGCCAGAATTTGGCTCCAAAATATGGCTCAGGCCTCGAAATTGGGATATTGGGGATATTTCGAAAACTGCAGGGGGATTTGGGACAAATGTGACCAAACGCCGCTTTCAGTACTTGGCATATGTTGAGTATGAAAAGTCGTAATTTCGAACTGCGAATACGTGCAGAGAGCCTGAATTTGGCTCGAAAATATGGCTCAGGCCTCGAAATTGGGATGGTTCGATTATTTTGAAAACTGCATTGGAGTTTGTGCAAAATGTGACTCACTGCCGCTTTCAGTACTTGGCATATGTTGGGATAAAAAGTTGTAATTTCAAACAGCAAATACATGCAGAGAGCCAGAACTTGGCTCCAAAATATGGCTCAGGCCTCAAAATTGGGATATTTAGGATATTTTGAAAATGGCAGGGGAGTTTGTGCAAAATGAGACTCAATGACGCTTTCAGTACTTGGCATATGTTGCGTATAAAAAGTCGTAATATCAAACTGCGAATACGTGCAGAGAGCAAAAATTTTGCTCCAAAATATGGCTCTGGCCTCGAAATTGGGATGTTTGGGATATTTTGAAAACTGCATGGAGGTTTGGGACAAATGTGACCAAACGCCGCTTTCAGTACTTGGCATATGTTGGGTATAAAAAGTCGTAATTTCAAACAGCAAATACGTGCAGAGAGCCAGAATTTGGCTACAAAATATGGCTCAGGCCTCGAAATCGGGATTTTTGGGATATTTTGAAAACTGCTTTGGAGTTTGTGTAAAATGTGACTCACTGCCGCTTTCAGTACTTGGCATATGTTGGGTATAAAAAGTCGTAATTTCAAACAGCGAATACGTGCAGAGAGCCAGAATTTTCCACCAAAATATAACTCAGGCCTCGAAATTGGGATGTTTGGGATATTTTGAAAATTGCAGGGGGGATTGGGACAAATGTGACCAAACGCCGCTTTCAGTACTTGGCATAAGTTGGGTATAAAAAGTCGTAATTTCAAACTGCGAATACGTGCAGAGAGCCAGAATTTCGCTGGAAAATATGGCTCAGGCCTCGAAATTGGGATGTTTGGGATTTTTTGAAAACTGCAGGGGACTTTGTGCAAAATGTGACTCACTGCCGCTTTCAGTACTTGGCATATTTTGGGTATAAAAAAGTCGCAATTCCAAGCTGCAAATACGGGCAGAGAGCCAGAATTTGTCTCCAAAATATGGCTCAGGCCTCGAAATTGGGGATATTTGGGATATTTTGAAAACTGCAGGGGACTTTGTGCAAAATGTGACTCACTGCTGCTTTCAGTATTTGGCATATGTTGGGTATAAAAAGTCGTATTTTCAAACTACGAATACGGGCAAAGAGCCAGAATTTGGCTCGAAAATATGGCTCAGGCCTCGAAATAGGGATATTAGGGATATTTCGAAAACTGCAGGGGGATTTGGGACAAATGTGACCAAACGCCGCTTTCAGTACTTGGCATATGTTGAGTATGAAAAGTCGTAATTTCAAACTTCGAATACGTGCAGAGAGCCTGAATTTGGCTCGAAAATATGGCTCAGGCCTCGAAATTGGGATGGTTCGATTATTTTGAAAACTGCATTGGAGTTTGTGCAAAATGTGACTCACTGCCGCTTTCAGTACTTGGCATATGTTGGGTATAAAAAGTTGTAATTTCAAACAGCAAATACATGCAGAGAGCCAGAACTTGGCTCCAAAAATGGCTCAGGCCTCAAAATTGGGATATTTAGGATATTTTGAAAAAGGCAGGGGAGTTTGTGCAAAATGAGACTCAATGCCGCTTTCAGTACTTGGCATATGTTGGGTTTAAAAAGTCGTAATTTCAAACAGCAAATACGTGCAGAGAGCCAGAATATGGCTCCAAAATATGGCTCAGGCCTCGAAATTGGGATGTTTAGGATATTTTGAAAATTGCGGGGGGGATTGGGACAAATGTGACCAAATGCTGCTTTCAGTACTTGGCAAATGTTGGGTATAAAAATCGTAATTTCAAACTGCGAATACGTGCTGAGAGCCAGAATTTGGCTGGAAAATATGGCTCAGGCCTCGAAATTGGGATGTTTGGGATATTTTGAAAACTGCAGGGGACTTTGTGCAAAATGTGACTCACTGCCGCTTTCAGTACGTGGCATATGTTGGGTATAAAAAGTCATATTTTCAAACTAAGAATACGTGCAAAGAGCCAGAATTTGGCTTGAAAATATGGCTCAGGCCTCGAAATTGGGATGTTTGGGATATTTTGAAAACTACAGGGAGGTTTGGGACAAATGTGACCAAACGCCGCTTTCAGTACATGGCATATGTTGGGTATAAAAATTCGTAATTTCACACTGCGAATACGTGCAGAGAGCCAGAATTTGTCTCCAAAATATGGTTCAGGCCTCGTAATTGGGATATTTGGGATATTTTGAAAACTGCAGGGGAGTTTGTGCAAAATGTGACTCACTGCCGCTTTCAGTACTTGGCATTTGTTGGGTATAAAAAAGTCGTAATTCCAAACTACGAATACGTGCAGAGAGACAGAATTTGACTCCAAAATAAGGCTCAGGCCTCAAAATTGGTATGTTTGGAATATTTTGAAAACTGCAGGGGGGGTTTGGGACAAATGTGACCAAACGCCGCTTTCAGTACTTGGCATATGTTGAGTATGAAAAATCGTAATTTCAAACTGCGAATACGTGCAGAGAGCCTGAATTTGGCTCCAAAATATTGGCTCAGGCCTCGAAATTGGGATGTTTGGGATATTTTGAAAACTGCAGGGAGGTTTGGGAAATATTAGACCAAACGCCGCTTTCAGTACTTGGTATATGTTGGGTATAAAAAGTCGTAATTTCAAACTGCGAATACTTGCATAGAGATAGAATTTGCCTCCAAAATATGGCTCCGGCCTCGAAATTTTAATGTTTGGGATATTTTGAAAACTGCAGGGGGGTTTGGGACAAATGTGACCAAACGCCGCTTTTAGTACTTGGTATATGTTGGGTATGAAAAGTCGTATTTTCAAACTGCGAATATGTGCAGCGAACCAGAATTTGGCTCCAAAATATGGCTCAGGCCTCGAAATTGGGATGTTTGGAATATTTTGAAAACTGCAGGAGGTTTGGGACAAATGAGACCAAACCCTGCTTTCAGTACTTCTTATATGTTGGGTATAAAAAAGTCGTAATTTCAAACTGCGAATACGTGCAGAGAGCCAGAATTTGGGTCCAAAATATGGCTCAGGCCTCGAAATTGGGATGTTTGGATTATTTTGAAAACTGCATTGGAGTTTGTGCAAAATGTGACTCACTGCCGCTTTCAGTACTTGGCATATGTTGGGTATAAAAAGTCGTAATTTCAAACAGCAAATACGTGCAGAGAGCCAGAATTTGGCTCCAAAATATAGCTCAGGCCTCGAAATCGGGATATTTGGGATATTTTGAAAACTGCATTGGAGTTTGTGCAAAATGTGACTCACTGCCGCTTTCAGTACTTGGCATATGTTGGGTATAAAAAGTCGTAATTTCAAACATCGAATACGTGCAGAGAGCCAGAATTTTGCTCCAAAATATGGCTCAGGCCTCGAAATTGGGATCTTAGGGATATTTTGAAAATTGCAGGGGGGATTGGGACAAATGTGACCAAACGCCGCTTTCAGTACTTGGCATATGTTGGGTATAAAAAGTCGTAATTTCAAACTGCGAATACGTGCAGAGAGCCAGAATTTGGCTGGAAAATATGGCTCAGGCCTCGAAATTGGGATGTTTGGGATATTTTGAAAACTGCAGGGGACTTTGTGCAAAATGTGACTCACTGCCCCTTTCAGTACTTGGCATATGTTGGGTATAAAAAGTTGTAATTTCAAACAGCAAATACGTGCAGAGAGTCAGAATTTTGCTCCAAAATATGGCTCAGGCCTCGAAATTGGGATGTTTGGGATATTTTGAAAACTGCAGAGAGGTTTGGGACAAATATGACCAAACGCCGCTTTCGGTACATGGCATATGTTGGGTTTAAAAATCGTAATTTCAAACTGCAAATACCTGCAGAGAGCGAGAATTTGGCTCCAAAATATGGCTCAGGCCTCGAAATTGGGATGTTTGGGATATTTTGAAAAAAGCAGGGGAGTTTGAGACAAATATGACCAAACGCCGCTTTCAGTACTTGGCATATGTTGGGTATAAAAGTCGAAATTTCAAACAGCGAATACGTGCAGAGAGCCTGAATTTGGCTCCAAAATATGGCTCAGGCCTAGAAATTGGGATGTTTGGGATATTTTGAAAACTGCAGGGAGGTTTGGGACAAATATGACCAAACGCCGCTTTCAGTACTTGGCATATGTTGGGTATAAAAATCGTAATTTCAAACTGCAAATACGTGCAGAGAGCCAGAATTTGGCTCCAAAATATGGCTCAGGCCTCAAAATTGGGATATTTGATTTATTTTGAAAACTGCTGGGGTGTTTGGTAGAAACATGAACAAACACCGCTTTCAGTACTTGGCAAATGTTGGGTATAAAAATTCGTAATATCAAACTGCGAATACGTGCAGAGAGCCAGAATTTGCCTCGAAAATATGGCTCAGGCCTCGAAATTGGGATGTTTGGAATATTTTGAAAACTGCAGGGAGGTTTGGGACAAATGTGACCAAACGCCGCTTTCAGTACTTCACATATGTTGGGAATAAAAAAGTCGTAATTTCAAACTGCGAATACGTGCAGAGAGCCAGAATTTGGCTCGAAAATATGGCTAAGGCCTCGAAATTGGGATGTTTGGATTATTTGAAAACTGCATTGGAGTTTGTGCAAAATGTGACTCACTGCCACTTTCAGTACTTGGCATATGTTGAGTATAAAAAGTCGTAATTTCAAACAGCGAATTCGCGCAGAGAGCCAGAATTGTGCTCCAAAATATGGCTCAGGCCTCGAAATTGGGATCTTTGGGATATTTTGAAAATCGCAGAAGGGATTGGGACAAATGTGACCAAACGCCGCTTTCAGTACTTGGCATATGTTGGGTATAAAAAAGTCGTAATTCCAAGAAGCGAATACGGGCAGAGAGCCAGAATTTGGCTGCAAAATATGGCTTAGGCCTCGAAATTGGGATATTTGGGATATTTTGAAAACTGCAGGGGACTTTGTGCAAAATGGGGCTCACTGCCACTTTCAGTACTTGGCATATGTTGAGTATAAAAAGTCGTATTTTCACACTACGAATACGTGCAGAGAGCCAGAATTTGGCTCGAAAATATGGCTCAGGCCTCGAAATTGGGATGTTTGGGATATTTTGAAAAGTGCAGGGAGGTTTGGGACAAATGTGACCAAACGCCGCTTTCAGTACATGGCATATGTTGGGTATAAAAGTTCGTAATTTTAAACTGCGAATACGTGCAGAGAGCCAGAATTTGACTCCAAAATATGGCTCAGGCCTCGAAATTGGGATATTTGGGATATTTTGAAAACTTCATTGGAGTTTGTGTAAAATGTGACTCACTGCCACTTTCAGTACTTGGCATATGTTGGGTATAAAAAGTCGTAATTTCCAACAGCGAATAAGCGCAGAGAGCCAGAATTGTGCTCCAAAATATGGCTCAGGCCTCGAAATTGGGATCTTTGGGATATTTTGAAAATTGCAGGGGGGATTGGGACAAATGTGACCAAACGCCGCTTTCAGTACTTGGCATATGTTGGGTATAAAAAGTCGTAATTTCAAACTGCGAATACGTGCAGAGAGCCAGAATTTGGCTGGAAAATATGGCTCAGGCCTCGAAATTGGGATGTTTGGGATATTTTGAAAACTGCAGGGGACTTTGTGCAAAATGTGAAACACTGACGCTTTTAGTACTTGGCATATGTTGGGTATAAAAAGTCGTAATATCAAACTGCGAATACGTGCAGAGAGCAAGAATTTTGCTCCAAAATATGGCTCTGGCCTCGAAATTGGGATGTTTGGGATATTTTGAAAACTGCATGGAGGTTTGGGACAAATGTGACCAAACGCCGCTTTCAGTACTTGGCATATGTTGGGTATAAAAAGTCGTAATTTATAACAGCAAATACGTGCAGAGAGCCAGAATTTGGCTCCAAAATATGGCTCAGGCCTCAAAATTGGGATATGTAGGATATTTTGAAAACTGCAGGGGAGTTTGTTCAAAATGTGACTCACTACCGCTTTCAGGACTTGGTATATGTTGGGTATAAAAAGTCGTAATTTCAAACTGCGAATACGTGCATAGAGCCAGAATTTGCCTCCAAAATATGGCTCAGGCCTCGAAATTGGGATGTTTGGAATATTTTGAAAACTGCATACGAGTTTGTGCAAAATGTTACTCACTGTCGTTTTCAGTACTTGGCATATGTTGAGTATAAAAAATTTGGAATTTAAAACTGTGAATACGTGCAGAGAGCCAGAATTTGGCTCCAAAATATGGCTCAGGCCTCGAAATTGGGATATTTGGGATATTTTGAAAACTGCAGGGGACTTTGTGCAAAATGTGACTCACTGCCGCTGTCAGTACTTGGCATATGTTGGGTATAAAAAATTCGGAATTTAAAACTGCGAATACGTGCAGAGAGCCAGAATTTGGCTCCAAAATATGGCTTAGGCCTCGAAATTGGGTTGTTTGGGATATTTTGAAAATTGCAGGGGGGATTGGGACAAATGTGACCAAACGCCGCTCTCAGTACTTGGCATATGTTGGGTATAAAAAAGTCGCAATTTCAAACTGCGAAAACGTGCAGAGAGCCAGAATTTGGCTCCAAAATATGGCTCAGGCCTCGAAATTGGAATGTTTGGGATATTTTGAAAACTGCAGGGGAGTTTGGGACAAATATGACCAAACGCCGCTTTCAGTACTTGGCATATGTTGGGTATAAAAGTCGTAATTTCAAACAGCGAATACGTGCAGAGAGCCAGAATTTGGCTCCAAAATATGGCTTAGGCCTCGAAATTGGAATGTTTGGGATATTTTGAAAACTGCAGGGGAGTTTGGGACATATATGACCAAACGCCGCTTTCAGTACTTGGCATATGTTGGGTATAAAAGTCGTAATTTCAAACAGCAAATACGTACAGAGAGCCAGAATTTGGCTCCAAAATATAGCTCAGGCCTCGAAATCGGGATATTTGGGATATTTTGAAAACTGCATTGGAGTTTGTGCAAAATGTGACTCACTGCCGCTTTCAGTACTTGGCATATGTTGGGTATAAAAAGTCGTAATTTCAAACAGCGAATACGTGCAGAGAGCCAGAATTTTGCTCCAAAATATGGCTCAGACCTCGAAATTGGGATCTTAGGGATATTTTGAAAATTGCAGGGGGGATTGGGAGAAATGTGACCAAACGCCGCTTTCAGTACTTGGCATATGTTGGGTATAAAAAGTCGTAATTTCAAACTGCGAATACGTGCAGAGAGCCAGAATTTGGCTGGAAAATATGGCTCAGGCCTCGAAATTGGGATGTTTGGGATATTTTGAAAACTGCAGGGGACTTTGTGCAAAATGTGACTCACTGCCGCTATCAGTACTTGGCATATGTTGGGTATAAAAATTCGTAATTTCAAACAGCGAATATGTGCAGAGAGCCAGAATTTGGCACCAATATATGGCTCAGGCCTCGAAATTGGGATATTTGATTTATTTTGAAAACTGCTGGGGTGTTTGGTACAAACATGAACAAACACCGCTTTCAGTACTTGGCATATGTTGGGTATAAAAATTCGTAATATCAAACTGCGAATACGTGCAGAGAGCCAGAATTTGGCTCGAAAATATGGCTCAGGCCTCGAAATTGGGATGTTTGGAATATTTTGAAAACTGCAGGGAGGTTTGGGACAAATGTGACCAAACGCCACTTTCAGTACTTCACATATGTTGGGAATAAAAAAGTCGTAATTTCAAACTGCGAATACGTGCAGAGAGCCAGAATTTGGCTCGAAAATATGGCTCAGGCCTCGAAATTGGGATGTTTGGATTATTTTGAAAACTGCATTGGAGTTTGTGCAAAATGTGACTCACTGCCGCTTTCAGTACTTGGCATATGTTGAGTATAAAAAGTCGTAATTTCAAACAGCGAATACGCGCAGAGAGCCAGAATTGTGCTCCAAAATATGGCTCAGGCCTCGAAATTGTGATCTTTGGGATATTTTGAAAATTGCAGAAGGGATTGGGACAAATGTGACCAAACGCCCTTTCAGTACTTGGCATATGTTGGGTAGAAAATGTCGTAATTTCAAACTGCGAATACGTGCAGAGAGCCAAAATTTGGCAGGAAAATATGCCTCAGTCCTCGAAATTGGGATGTTTGGGATATTTTGAAAACTGCAGGGGACTTTGTGCAAAATGTGACTCACTGCCGCTTTCAGTACTTGGCATATATTGGGTATAAAAAGTTGTAATTTCAAACCGCGAATACGTGCAGAGAGTCAGAATTTTGCTCCAAAATATGGCTCAGGCCTCGAAATTGGGATGTTTGGGATATTTCGAAAACTGCAGGGGACTTTGTGCAAAATGTGACTCACTGCCGCTTTCAGTACTTGGCATATGTTGGGTATAAAAAAGTCGTAATTCCAAGAAGCGAATACGGGCAGAGAGCCAGAATTTGGCTGCAAAATATGGCTTAGGCCTCGAAATTGGGATATTTGGGATATTTTGAAAACTGCAGGGGACTTTGTGCAAAATGGGGCTCACTGCCACTTTCAGTACTTGGCATATGTTGAGTATAAAAAGTCGTATTTTCACACAACGAATACGTGCAGAGAGCCAGAATTTGGCTCGAAAATATGGCTCAGGCCTCGAAATTGGGATGTTTGGGATATTTTGAAAAGTGCAGGGAGGTTTGGGACAAATGTGACCAAACGCCGCTTTCAGTACATGGCATATGTTGGGTATAAAAGTTCGTAATTTTAAACTGCGAATACGTGCAGAGAGCCAGAATTTGACTCCAAAATATTGCTCAGGCCTCGAAATTGGTATGTTTGGGATATTTTGAAAACTGCTGGGGGGTTTGGGACAAATGTGACCAAACGCCGCTTGCAGTACTTGGCATATGTTGAGTATGAAAAGTCGTAATTTCAAACTGCGAATACGTGCAGAGAGCCAGAATTTGGCTCCAAAATACGGATCAGGCCCCGAAATTTGGATGTTTGGGATATTTTGAAAACTGCAGGGAGGTTTGGGAAATATGTGACCAAACGCCGCTTTCAGTACTTGGCATATGTAGGGTATAAAAGTTCGTAATTTCACACTGCGAATACGTGCAGAGAGCCAGAATTTGTCTCCAAAATATGGTTCAGGCCTCGTAATTGGGATATTTGGGATATTTTGAAAACTGCAGGGGAGTTTGTGCAAAATGTGACTCACTGCCGCTTTCAGTACTTGGCATTTGTTGGGTATAAAAAAGTCGTAATTCCAAACTACGAATACGTGCAGAGAGACAGAATTTGACTCCAAAATAAGGCTCAGGCCTCAAAATTGGTATGTTTGGAATATTTTGAAAACTGCAGGGGGGGTTTGGGACAAATGTGACCAAACGCCGCTTTCAGTACTTGGCATATGTTGAGTATGAAAAATCGTAATTTCAAACTGCGAATACGTGCAGAGAGCCTGAATTTGGCTCCAAAATATTGGCTCAGGCCTCGAAATTGGGATGTTTGGGATATTTTGAAAACTGCAGGGAGGTTTGGGAAATATTAGACCAAACGCCGCTTTCAGTACTTGGTATATGTTGGGTATAAAAAGTCGTAATTTCAAACTGCGAATACTTGCATAGAGATAGAATTTGCCTCCAAAATATGGCTCCGGCCTCGAAATTTTAATGTTTGGGATATTTTGAAAACTGCAGGGGGGTTTGGGACAAATGTGACCAAACGCCGCTTTTAGTACTTGGTATATGTTGGGTATGAAAAGTCGTATTTTCAAACTGCGAATATGTGCAGCGAACCAGAATTTGGCTCCAAAATATGGCTCAGGCCTCGAAATTGGGATGTTTGGAATATTTTGAAAACTGCAGGAGGTTTGGGACAAATGAGACCAAACCCTGCTTTCAGTACTTCTTATATGTTGGGTATAAAAAAGTCGTAATTTCAAACTGCGAATACGTGCAGAGAGCCAGAATTTGGGTCCAAAATATGGCTCAGGCCTCGAAATTGGGATGTTTGGATTATTTTGAAAACTGCATTGGAGTTTGTGCAAAATGTGACTCACTGCCGCTTTCAGTACTTGGCATATGTTGGGTATAAAAAGTCGTAATTTCAAACAGCAAATACGTGCAGAGAGCCAGAATTTGGCTCCAAAATATAGCTCAGGCCTCGAAATCGGGATATTTGGGATATTTTGAAAACTGCATTGGAGTTTGTGCAAAATGTGACTCACTGCCGCTTTCAGTACTTGGCATATGTTGGGTATAAAAAGTCGTAATTTCAAACATCGAATACGTGCAGAGAGCCAGAATTTTGCTCCAAAATATGGCTCAGGCCTCGAAATTGGGATCTTAGGGATATTTTGAAAATTGCAGGGGGGATTGGGACAAATGTGACCAAACGCCGCTTTCAGTACTTGGCATATGTTGGGTATAAAAAGTCGTAATTTCAAACTGCGAATACGTGCAGAGAGCCAGAATTTGGCTGGAAAATATGGCTCAGGCCTCGAAATTGGGATGTTTGGGATATTTTGAAAACTGCAGGGGACTTTGTGCAAAATGTGACTCACTGCCCCTTTCAGTACTTGGCATATGTTGGGTATAAAAAGTTGTAATTTCAAACAGCAAATACGTGCAGAGAGTCAGAATTTTGCTCCAAAATATGGCTCAGGCCTCGAAATTGGGATGTTTGGGATATTTTGAAAACTGCAGAGAGGTTTGGGACAAATATGACCAAACGCCGCTTTCGGTACATGGCATATGTTGGGTTTAAAAATCGTAATTTCAAACTGCAAATACCTGCAGAGAGCGAGAATTTGGCTCCAAAATATGGCTCAGGCCTCGAAATTGGGATGTTTGGGATATTTTGAAAACAGCAGGGGAGTTTGAGACAAATATGACCAAACGCCGCTTTCAGTACTTGGCATATGTTGGGTATAAAAGTCGAAATTTCAAACAGCGAATACGTGCAGAGAGCCTGAATTTGGCTCCAAAATATGGCTCAGGCCTAGAAATTGGGATGTTTGGGATATTTTGAAAACTGCAGGGAGGTTTGGGACAAATATGACCAAACGCCGCTTTCAGTACTTGGCATATGTTGGGTATAAAAATCGTAATTTCAAACTGCAAATACGTGCAGAGAGCCAGAATTTGGCTCCAAAATATGGCTCAGGCCTCAAAATTGGGATATTTGATTTATTTTGAAAACTGCTGGGGTGTTTGGTAGAAACATGAACAAACACCGCTTTCAGTACTTGGCAAATGTTGGGTATAAAAATTCGTAATATCAAACTGCGAATACGTGCAGAGAGCCAGAATTTGCCTCGAAAATATGGCTCAGGCCTCGAAATTGGGATGTTTGGAATATTTTGAAAACTGCAGGGAGGTTTGGGACAAATGTGACCAAACGCCGCTTTCAGTACTTCACATATGTTGGGAATAAAAAAGTCGTAATTTCAAACTGCGAATACGTGCAGAGAGCCAGAATTTGGCTCGAAAATATGGCTAAGGCCTCGAAATTGGGATGTTTGGATTATTTGAAAACTGCATTGGAGTTTGTGCAAAATGTGACTCACTGCCACTTTCAGTACTTGGCATATGTTGAGTATAAAAAGTCGTAATTTCAAACAGCGAATTCGCGCAGAGAGCCAGAATTGTGCTCCAAAATATGGCTCAGGCCTCGAAATTGGGATCTTTGGGATATTTTGAAAATCGCAGAAGGGATTGGGACAAATGTGACCAAACGCCGCTTTCAGTACTTGGCATATGTTGGGTATAAAAAAGTCGTAATTCCAAGAAGCGAATACGGGCAGAGAGCCAGAATTTGGCTGCAAAATATGGCTTAGGCCTCGAAATTGGGATATTTGGGATATTTTGAAAACTGCAGGGGACTTTGTGCAAAATGGGGCTCACTGCCACTTTCAGTACTTGGCATATGTTGAGTATAAAAAGTCGTATTTTCACACTACGAATACGTGCAGAGAGCCAGAATTTGGCTCGAAAATATGGCTCAGGCCTCGAAATTGGGATGTTTGGGATATTTTGAAAAGTGCAGGGAGGTTTGGGACAAATGTGACCAAACGCCGCTTTCAGTACATGGCATATGTTGGGTATAAAAGTTCGTAATTTTAAACTGCGAATACGTGCAGAGAGCCAGAATTTGACTCCAAAATATGGCTCAGGCCTCGAAATTGGGATATTTGGGATATTTTGAAAACTTCATTGGAGTTTGTGTAAAATGTGACTCACTGCCACTTTCAGTACTTGGCATATGTTGGGTATAAAAAGTCGTAATTTCCAACAGCGAATAAGCGCAGAGAGCCAGAATTGTGCTCCAAAATATGGCTCAGGCCTCGAAATTGGGATCTTTGGGATATTTTGAAAATTGCAGGGGGGATTGGGACAAATGTGACCAAACGCCGCTTTCAGTACTTGGCATATGTTGGGTATAAAAAGTCGTAATTTCAAACTGCGAATACGTGCAGAGAGCCAGAATTTGGCTGGAAAATATGGCTCAGGCCTCGAAATTGGGATGTTTGGGATATTTTGAAAACTGCAGGGGACTTTGTGCAAAATGTGAAACACTGACGCTTTTAGTACTTGGCATATGTTGGGTATAAAAAGTCGTAATATCAAACTGCGAATACGTGCAGAGAGCAAGAATTTTGCTCCAAAATATGGCTCTGGCCTCGAAATTGGGATGTTTGGGATATTTTGAAAACTGCATGGAGGTTTGGGACAAATGTGACCAAACGCCGCTTTCAGTACTTGGCATATGTTGGGTATAAAAAGTCGTAATTTATAACAGCAAATACGTGCAGAGAGCCAGAATTTGGCTCCAAAATATGGCTCAGGCCTCAAAATTGGGATATGTAGGATATTTTGAAAACTGCAGGGGAGTTTGTTCAAAATGTGACTCACTACCGCTTTCAGGACTTGGTATATGTTGGGTATAAAAAGTCGTAATTTCAAACTGCGAATACGTGCATAGAGCCAGAATTTGCCTCCAAAATATGGCTCAGGCCTCGAAATTGGGATGTTTGGAATATTTTGAAAACTGCATACGAGTTTGTGCAAAATGTTACTCACTGTCGTTTTCAGTACTTGGCATATGTTGAGTATAAAAAATTTGGAATTTAAAACTGTGAATACGTGCAGAGAGCCAGAATTTGGCTCCAAAATATGGCTCAGGCCTCGAAATTGGGATATTTGGGATATTTTGAAAACTGCAGGGGACTTTGTGCAAAATGTGACTCACTGCCGCTCTCAGTACTTGGCATATGTTGGGTATAAAAAAGTCGCAATTTCAAACTGCGAAAACGTGCAGAGAGCCAGAATTTGGCTCCAAAATATGGCTTAGGCCTCGAAATTGGAATGTTTGGGATATTTTGAAAACTGCAGGGGAGTTTGGGACATATATGACCAAACGCCGCTTTCAGTACTTGGCATATGTTGGGTATAAAAGTCGTAATTTCAAACAGCAAATACGTGCAGAGAGCCAGAATTTGGCTCCAAAATATAGCTCAGGCCTCGAAATCGGGATATTTGGGATATTTTGAAAACTGCATTGGAGTTTGTGCAAAATGTGACTCACTGCCGCTTTCAGTACTTGGCATATGTTGGGTATAAAAAGTCGTAATTTCAAACAGCGAATACGTGCAGAGAGCCAGAATTTTGCTCCAAAATATGGCTCAGACCTCGAAATTGGGATCTTAGGGATATTTTGAAAATTGCAGGGGGGATTGGGAGAAATGTGACCAAACGCCGCTTTCAGTACTTGGCATATGTTGGGTATAAAAAGTCGTAATTTCAAACTGCGAATACGTGCAGAGAGCCAGAATTTGGCTGGAAAATATGGCTCAGGCCTCGAAATTGGGATGTTTGGGATATTTTGAAAACTGCAGGGGACTTTGTGCAAAATGTGACTCACTGCCGCTATCAGTACTTGGCATATGTTGGGTATAAAAATTCGTAATTTCAAACAGCGAATATGTGCAGAGAGCCAGAATTTGGCACCAATATATGGCTCAGGCCTCGAAATTGGGATATTTGATTTATTTTGAAAACTGCTGGGGTGTTTGGTACAAACATGAACAAACACCGCTTTCAGTACTTGGCATATGTTGGGTATAAAAATTCGTAATATCAAACTGCGAATACGTGCAGAGAGCCAGAATTTGGCTCGAAAATATGGCTCAGGCCTCGAAATTGGGATGTTTGGAATATTTTGAAAACTGCAGGGAGGTTTGGGACAAATGTGACCAAACGCCACTTTCAGTACTTCACATATGTTGGGAATAAAAAAGTCGTAATTTCAAACTGCGAATACGTGCAGAGAGCCAGAATTTGGCTCGAAAATATGGCTCAGGCCTCGAAATTGGGATGTTTGGATTATTTTGAAAACTGCATTGGAGTTTGTGCAAAATGTGACTCACTGCCGCTTTCAGTACTTGGCATATGTTGAGTATAAAAAGTCGTAATTTCAAACAGCGAATACGCGCAGAGAGCCAGAATTGTGCTCCAAAATATGGCTCAGGCCTCGAAATTGTGATCTTTGGGATATTTTGAAAATTGCAGAAGGGATTGGGACAAATGTGACCAAACGCCCTTTCAGTACTTGGCATATGTTGGGTAGAAAATGTCGTAATTTCAAACTGCGAATACGTGCAGAGAGCCAAAATTTGGCAGGAAAATATGCCTCAGTCCTCGAAATTGGGATGTTTGGGATATTTTGAAAACTGCAGGGGACTTTGTGCAAAATGTGACTCACTGCCGCTTTCAGTACTTGGCATATATTGGGTATAAAAAGTTGTAATTTCAAACCGCGAATACGTGCAGAGAGTCAGAATTTTGCTCCAAAATATGGCTCAGGCCTCGAAATTGGGATGTTTGGGATATTTCGAAAACTGCAGGGGACTTTGTGCAAAATGTGACTCACTGCCGCTTTCAGTACTTGGCATATGTTGGGTATAAAAAAGTCGTAATTCCAAGAAGCGAATACGGGCAGAGAGCCAGAATTTGGCTGCAAAATATGGCTTAGGCCTCGAAATTGGGATATTTGGGATATTTTGAAAACTGCAGGGGACTTTGTGCAAAATGGGGCTCACTGCCACTTTCAGTACTTGGCATATGTTGAGTATAAAAAGTCGTATTTTCACACAACGAATACGTGCAGAGAGCCAGAATTTGGCTCGAAAATATGGCTCAGGCCTCGAAATTGGGATGTTTGGGATATTTTGAAAAGTGCAGGGAGGTTTGGGACAAATGTGACCAAACGCCGCTTTCAGTACATGGCATATGTTGGGTATAAAAGTTCGTAATTTTAAACTGCGAATACGTGCAGAGAGCCAGAATTTGACTCCAAAATATTGCTCAGGCCTCGAAATTGGTATGTTTGGGATATTTTGAAAACTGCTGGGGGGTTTGGGACAAATGTGACCAAACGCCGCTTGCAGTACTTGGCATATGTTGAGTATGAAAAGTCGTAATTTCAAACTGCGAATACGTGCAGAGAGCCAGAATTTGGCTCCAAAATACGGATCAGGCCCCGAAATTTGGATGTTTGGGATATTTTGAAAACTGCAGGGAGGTTTGGGAAATATGTGACCAAACGCCGCTTTCAGTACTTGGCATATGTTGGGTATAAAAGTTCGTAATTTCAAACTGCGAATACTTGCAGAAAGCCAGAATTTGGCTCCAAAATATGGCTCAGGCCTCGAAATTGGGATATTTGGGATATTTTGAAAACTTCATTGGAGTTTGTGTAAAATGTGACTCACTGCCGCTGTCAGTACTTGGCATATGTTGGGTATGTAAAATTCGGAATTTAAAACTGCGAATACGTGCAGAGAGCCAGAATTTGGCTCCAAAATATGGCTTAGGCCTCGAAATTGCGATTTTTTATTTATTTTGAAAACTGCTGGGGTGTTTGGTACAAACATGAACAAACACCGCTTTCAGTACTTGGCATATGTTGGGTATAAAAATTCGTAATATCAAACTGCGAATACGTGCAGAGAGCCAAAATTTGGCTGGAAAATATGCCTCAGGCCTCGAAATTGGGATGTTTGGGATATTTTGAAAACTGCAGGGGACTTTGTGCAAAATGTGACTCACTGCCGCTTTCAGTACTTGGCATATGTTGGGTATAAAAAGTTGTAATTTCAAACAGCGAATACGTGCATAGAGCTAGAATTTGCCTCCAAAATATGGCTCAGGCCTCGAAATTGGTATGTTTGGGATATTTTGAAAACTGCTGGGGGGTTTGGGACAAATGTGACCAAACGCCGCTTTCAGTACTTGGCATATGTTGAGTATGAAAAGTCGTAATTTCAAACTGCGAATACATGCAGAGAGCCTGAATTTGGCTCCAAAATATGGCTCAGGCCTCGAAATTGGGATGTTTGGGATATTTTGAAAACAGCAGGGGAGTTTGAGACAAATATGACCAAACGCCGCTTTCAGTACTTGGCATATGTTATGTATAAAAGTCGTAATTTCAAACAGCGAATACGTGCAGAGAGCCTGAATTTGGCTCCAAAATATGGCTCAGGCCTCGAAATTGGGATGTTTGGGATATTTTGAAAACTGCAGGGAGGTTTGGGACAAATATGACCAAATGCCGCTTTCAGTACTTGGCATATGTTGGGTATAAAAATCGTAATTTCAAAATGCAAATACGTGCAGAGAGCCAGAATTTGGCTCCAAAATATGGATGAAGCCTCGAAATTTGGATTTTTGGAATATTTTGAAAACTGCAGGGAGGTTTGGGAAATATGTGACCAAATGCCGCTTTCAATACTTGGCATATGTTGGGTATAAAAATTCGTAATTTCAAAATGCGAATACGTGCAGAAAGCCAGAATTTGGCTCCAAAATATAGCTCAGGCCTCGAAATCGGGATATTTGGGATATTTTGAAAACTGCATTGGAGTTTGTGCAAAATGTGACTCACTGCCGCTTTCAGTACTTGGCATATGTTGGGTATAAAAAGTCGTAATTTCAAACAGCGAATACGGGCAGTGAGCCAGAATTTTGCTCCAAAATATGGCTCAGGCCTCGAAATTGGGATCTTAGGGATATTTTGAAAATTGCAGGGGGGATTGGGACAAATGTGACCAAACGCCCCTTTCAGTACTTGGCATATGTTGGGTATAAAAATGTCATAATTTCAAACAGCGAATATGCGCAGAGAGCCAGAATTTGGCACCAATATATGGCTCAGGCCTCGAAATTGGGATATTTGATTTATTTTGAAAACTGCTGGGGTGTTTGGTACCAACATGATCAAACACCGCTTTCAGTACTTGGCATATGTTGGGTATAAAAATTCGTAATATCAAACTGCGAATACGTGCAGAGAGCCAGAATTTGCCTCGAAAATATGGCTCAGGCCTCGAAATTGGGATGTTTGGAATATTTTAAAAACTGCAGGGAGGTTTGGGACAAATGTGACCAAACGCCGCTTTCAGTACTTGGCATATGTTGGGTATAAAAGTTCGTAATTTCAAACTGCGAATACTTTCAGAAAGCCAGAATTTGGCTCCAAAATATGGCTCAGGCCTCGAAATTGGGATATTTGGGATATTTTGAAAACTTCATTGGAGTTTGTGTAAAATGTGACTCACTGCCGCTTTCAGTACTTGGCATATGTTGGGTATAAAAAGTCGTAATTTCAAACAGCGAATACGCGCAGAGAGCCAGAATTGTGCTCCAAAATATGGCTCAGGCCTCGAAATTGGGATCTTTGGGATATTTTGAAAATTGCAGGGGGGATTGGGACAAATGTGACCAAACGCCGCTTTCTGTACTTCGCATATGTTGGGTATAAAAAAGTCGTAATTTCAAACTGCGAATACGAGCAGAGAGCCTGAATTTGGCTCGGAAATATGGCACAGGCCTTGAAATTGGGATGTTTGGGATATTTTGAAAACTGCAGGGGACTTTGTGCAAAATGTGAAACACTGACGCTTTCAGTACTTTGCATATGTTGGGTATAAAAAGTCGTAATATCAAACTGCGAATACGTGCAGAGAGCAAGAATTTTGCTTCAAAATATGGCTCTGGCCTCGAAATTGGGATGTTTGGGATATTTTGAAAACTGCATGGAGGTTTGGGACAAATGTGACCAAACGCCGCTTTCAGTACTTGGCATATGTTGGGTATAAAAAGTCGTAATTTCAAACAGCAAATACGTGCAGAGAGCCAGAATTTGGCTCCAAAATATAACTCAGGCCTCAAAATTGGGATATTTAGGATATTTTGAAAACTGCAGGGGAGTTTGTTCAGAATGTGACTCACTACCGCTTTCAGGACTTGGTATATGTTGGGTATAAAATGTCGTAATTTCAAACTGCGAATACGTGCATAGAGCCAGAATTTGCCTCCAAAATATGGCTCAGGCCTCGAAATTGGGATGTTTGGAATATTTTGAAAACTGCAGGGAGGTTTGGGACAAATGTAACCAAACACCGCTTTCAGTACTTCGCATATGTTGGGTATAAAAAAGTCGTAATTTCAAACTGCGAATACGAGCAGAGAGCCTGAATTTGGCTCGGAAATATGGCACAGGCCTTGAAATTGGGATGTTTTGGATATTTTGAAAACTGCAGGGGACTTTGTGCAAAATGTGAAACACTGACACTTTCAGTACTTTGCATATGTTGGGTATAAAAAGTCGTAATATCAAACTGCGAATACGTGCAGAGAGCAAGAATTTTGCTCCAAAATATGGCTCTGGCCTCGAAATTGGGATGTTTGGGATATTTTGAAAACTGCATGGAGGTTTGGGACAAATGTGACCAAACGCCGCTTTCAGTACTTGGCATATGTTGGGTATAAAAAGTCGTAATTTCAAACAGCAAATACGTGCAGAGAGCCAGAATTTGGCTCCAAAATATAACTCAGGCCTCAAAATTGGGATATTTAGGATATTTTGAAAACTGCAGGGGAGTTTGTTCAGAATGTGACTCACTACCGCTTTCAGGACTTGGTATATGTTGGGTATAAAATGTCGTAATTTCAAACTGCGAATACGTGCATAGAGCCAGAATTTGCCTCCAAAATATGGCTCAGGCCTCGAAATTGGGATGTTTGGAATATTTTGAAAACTGCAGGGAGGTTTGGGACAAATGTAACCAAACACCGCTTTCAGTACTTCGCATATGTTGGGTATAAAAAAGTCGTAATTTCAAACTGCGAATACGAGCAGAGAGCCTGAATTTGGCTCGAAAATATGGCTCAGGCCTCGAAATTGGGATGTTTGGATTATTTTGAAAACTGCATACGAGTTTGTGCAAAATGTGACTCACTGTCGTTTTCAGTACTTGGCATATGCTGAGTATAAAAAATTTGGAATTTAAAACTGTGAATACGTGCAGAGAGCCAGAATTTGGCTCCAAAATATGGCTCAGGCCTCGAAATTGGGATATTTGGGATATTTTGAAAACTGCAGGGGACTTTGTGCAAAATGTGACTCACTGCCGCTGTCAGTACTTGGCATATGTTGGGTATAAAAAATTTGGAATTTAAAACTGCGAATACGTGCAGAGAGCCAGAATTTGGCTCCAAAATATGGCTCAGGCCTCGAAATTGGGATATTTGGGATATTTTGAAAACTGCAGGGGACTTTGTGCAAAATGTGACTCACTGCCGCTGTCAGTACTTGGCATATGTTGGGTATAAAAAATTTGGAATTTAAAACTGCGAATACGTGCAGAGAGCCAGAATTTGGCTCCAAAATATGGCTTAGGCCTCGAAATTGGGTTGTTTGGGATATTTTGAAAATTGCAGGGGGGATTGGGACAAATGTGACCAAACGCCGCTCTCAGTACTTGGCATATGTTGGGTATAAAAAAGTCGCAATTTCAAACTGCGAAAACGTGCAGAGAGCCAGAATTTGGCTCCAAAATATGGCTCAGGCCTCGAAATTGGAATGTTTGGGATATATTGAAAACTGCAGGGGAGTTTGGGACAAATATGACCAAACGCCGCTTTCAGTACTTGGCATATGTTGGGTATAAAAGTCGTAATTTCAAACAGCGAATACGTGCAGAGAGCCTGAATTTGGCTCCAAAATATGGCTCAGGCCTCGAAATTGGGATATTTGGGGTATTTTGAAAACTGCAGGGGACTTTGTGCAAAATGTGACTCACTGCCGCTGTCAGTACTTGGCATATGTTGGGTATGTAAAATTCGGAATTTAAAACTGCGAATACGTGCAGAGAGCCAGAATTTGGCTCCAAAATATGGCTTAGGCCTCGAAATTGGAATGTTTGGGATATTTTGAAAACTGCAGGGGAGTTTGGGACATATATGACCAAACGCTGCTTTCAGTACTTGGCATATGTTGGGTATAAAAGTCGTAATTTCAAACAGCAAATACGTGCAGAGAGCCAGAATTTGGCTCCAAAATATAGCTCAGGCCTCGAAATCGGGATATTTGGGATATTTTGAAAACAGCATTGGAGTTTGTGCAAAATGTGACTCACTGCCGCTTTCAGTACTTGGCATATGTTGGGTATAAAAAGTCGTAATTTCAAACAGCGAATACGTGCAGAGAGCCAGAGTTTTGCTCCAAAATATGGCTCAGGCCTCGAAATTGGGATCTTAGGGATATTTTGAAAATTGCAGTGGGGATTGGGACAAATGTGACCAAACGCCGCTTTCAGTACTTAGCATATGTTGGGTATAAAAAGTCGTAATTTCAAACTGCGAATACGTGCAGAGAGCCAGAATTTGGCTGGAAAATATGGCTCAGGCCTCGAAATTGGGATGTTTGGGATATTTTGAAAACTGCAGGGGACTTTGTGCAAAATGTGACTCACTGCCGCTATCAGTACTTGGCATATGTTGGGTATAAAAATTCGTAATTTCAAACAGCGAATATGTGCAGAGAGCCAGAATTTGGCACCAATATATGGCTCAGGCCTCGAAATTGGGATATTTGATTTATTTTGAAAACTGCTAGGGTGTTTGGTACAAACATGAACAAACACCGCTTTCAGTACTTGGCATATGTTGGGTATAAAAATTCGTAATATC
The DNA here is from genome assembly GCF_040958095.1 of Procambarus clarkii. Taxonomy (NCBI): domain Eukaryota; kingdom Metazoa; phylum Arthropoda; class Malacostraca; order Decapoda; family Cambaridae; genus Procambarus; species Procambarus clarkii. The sequence goes on from NC_091222.1 coordinate 5,252,613, forward strand.
AAACTGCGAGTACGTGCAGAGAGCCAGAATTTGGCTCGAAAATATGGCTCAGGCCTCGAAATTGGGATGTTTGGAATATTTTGAAAACTGCAGGGAGGTTTGGGACAAATGTGACCAAACGCCGCTTTCAGTACTTGGCATAGGTTGAGTATAAAAAGTCGTAATTTCAAACAGCGAATACGCGCAGAGAGCCAGAATTGTGCTCCAAAATATGGCTCAGGCCTCGAAATTGTGATCTTTGGGATATTTTGAAAATTGCAGAAGGGATTGGGACAAATGTGACCAAACGCCCTTTCAGTACTTGGCATATGTTGGGTAGAAAATGTCGTAATTTCAAACTGCGAATACGTGCAGAGAGCCAAAATTTGGCAGGAAAATATGCCTCAGTCCTCGAAATTGGGATGTTTGGGATATTTTGAAAACTGCAGGGGGTTTTGTGCAAAATGTGACTCACTGCCGCTTTCAGTACTTGGCATATGTTGGGTATAAAAATTGTAATTTCAAACAGCGAATACGTGCAGAGAGTCAGAATTTTGCTCCAAAATATGGCTCAGGCCTCGAAATTGGGATGTTTGGGATATTTTGAAAACTACAGGGAGGTTTGGGACAAATATGACCAAACGCCGCTTTCGGTACATGGCATATGTTGGGTTTAAAAATCGTAATTTCAAACTGCAAATACCTGCAGAGAGCCAGAATTTGGCTCCAAAATATGGCTCAGGCCTCGAAATTGGGATATTTGGGATATTTCGAAAACTGCAGGGGACTTTGTGCAAAATGTGACTCAATGCCGCTTTCAGTACTTGGCATATGTTGGGTATAAAAAAGTCGTAATTCCAAGAAGCGAATACGGGCAGAGAGCCAGAATTTGGCTGCAAAATATGGCTTAGGCCTCGAAATTGGGATATTTGGGATATTTTGAAAACTGCAGGGGACTTTGTGCAAAATGGGGCTCACTGCCACTTTCAGTACTTGGCATATGTTGAGTATAAAAAGTCGTATTTTCACACTACGAATACGTGCAGAGAGCCAGAATTTGGCTCGAAAATATGGCTCAGGCCTCGAAATTGGGATGTTTGGGATATTTTGAAAAGTGCAGGGAGGTTTGGGACAAATGTGACCAAACGCCGCTTTCAGTACATGGCATAAGTTGGGTATAAAAGTTCGTAATTTTAAACTGCGAATACGTGCAGAGAGCCAGAATTTGACTCCAAAATATGGCTCAGGCCTTAAAATTGGGATATTTGGGATATTTTGAAAACTGCAGGGGAGTTTGTGCAAAATGTGACTCACTGCTGCTTTCAGGACTTGGCATGTGTTGGGTATAAAAAGTCGTGATTTCAAACTGCGAATACGTGCATACAGCCAGAATTTGCCTCCAAAATATGGCTCAGGCCTCGAAATTGGTATGTTTGGGATATTTTGAAAACTGCTGGGGGGTTTGGGACAAATGTGACCAAACGCCGCTTTCAGTACTTGGCATATGTTGAGTATGAAAAGTCGTAATTTCAAACTGCGAATACGTGCAGAGAGCCAGAATTTGGCTCCAAAATATGGATCACGCCCCGAAATTTGGATGTTTGGGATATTTTGAAAACTGCAGGGAGATTTGGGAAATATGTGACCAAACGCCGCTTTCAGTACTTGGCATATGTTGGGTATAAAAGTTCGTAATTTCAAACTGCGAATACTTGCAGAAAGCCAGAATTTGGCTCCAAAATATGGCTCAGGCCTCGAAATTGGGATCTTTGGGATATTTTGAAAATTGCAGGGGGGATTGGGACAAATGTGACCAAACGCCGCTTTCAGTACTTGGCATATGTTGGGTATAAAAAGACGTAATTTCAAACTGCGAATACGTGCAGAGAGCCAGAATTTGGCTGGAAAATATGGCTCAGGCCTCGAAATTGGGATGTTTGGGATATTTTGAAAACTACAGGGGACTTTGTGCAAAATGTGAAACACTGACGCTTTCAGTACTTGGCATATGTTGGGTATAAAAAGTCTTAATATCAAACTGCGAATACGTGCAGAGAGCAAGAATTTGGCTCCAAAATATGGCTCAGGCCTCAAAATTGGGATATTTAGGATATTTTGAAAACTGCAAGGGAGTTTGTTCAAAATGTGACTCACTACCGCTTTCAGGACTTGGTATATGTTGGGTATAAAACGTCGTAATTTCAAACTGCGAATACGTGCATAGAGCCAGAATTTGCCTCCAAAATATGGCTCAGGCCTCGAAATTGGGATGTTTGGAATATTTTGAAAACTGCAGGGAGGTTTGGGACAAATGTGACCAAACGCCCCTTTCAGTACTTCGCATATGTTGGGTATAAAAAAGTCGTAATTTCAAACTGCGAATACGAGCAAAGAGCCTGAATTTGGCTCGAAAATATGGCTCAGGCCTCGAAATTGGGATGTTTGGATTATTTTGAAAACTGCATACGAGTTTGTGCAAAATGTGACTCACTGTCGTTTTCAGTACTTGGCATATGTTGAGTATAAAAAATTTGGAATTTAAAACTGTGAATACGTGCAGAGAGCCAGAATTTGGCTCCAAAATATGGCTCAGGCCTCGAAATTGGGATATTTGGGATATTTTGAAAACTGCAGGGGACTTTGTGCAAAATGTGACTCACTGCCGCTGTCAGTACTTGGCATAGGTTGGGTATAAAAAATTTGGAATTTAAAACTGCGAATACGTGCAGAGAGCCAGAATTTGGCTCCAAAATATGGCTCAGGCCTCGAAATTGGGATATTTGGGATATTTTGAAAACTGCAGGGGACTTTGTGCAAAATGTGACTCACTGCCGCTTTCAGTACTTGGCATATGTTGGGTATAAAAAGTTGAAATTTCAAACAGCGAATACGTGCATAGAGCCAGAATTTGCCTCCAAAATATGGCTCAGGCCTCGAAATTGGTATGTTTGGGATATTTTGAAAACTGCTGGGGGGTTTGGGACAAATGTGACCAAACGCTGCTTTCAGTACTTGGCATATGTTGAGTATGAAAAGTCGTAATTTCAAACTGCGAATACATGCAGAGAGCCTGAATTTGGCTCCAAAATATGGCTCAGGCCTCGAAATTGGGATGTTTGGGATATTTTGAAAACAGCAGGGGAGTTTGAGACCAATATGACCAAACGCCGCTTTCAGTACTTGGCATATGTTGGGTATAAAAGTCGTAATTTCAAACAGCAAATACGTGCAGAGAGCCAGAATTTGGCTCCAAAATATAGCTCAGGGCTCGAAATCGGGATATTTGGGATATTTTGAAAACTGCATTGGAGTTTGTGCAAAATGTGACTCACTGCCGCTTTCAGTACTTGGCATATGTTGGGTATAAAAAGTCGTAATTTCAAACAGCGAATACGTGCAGAGAGCCAGAATTTTGCTCCAAAATATGGCTCAGGCCTCGAAATTGGGATCTTAGGGATATTTTGAAAATTGCAGGGGGGATTGGGACAAATGTGACCAAACGCCGCTTTCAGTACTTGGCATATGTTGGGTATAAAAAGTCGTAATTTCAAACTGCGAATACGTGCAGAGAGCCAGAATTTGGCTGGAAAATATGGCTCAGGCCTCGAAATTGGGATGTTTGGGATATTTTGAAAACTGCAGGGGACTTTGTGCAAAATGTGACTCATTGCCGCTTTCAGTACTTGGCATATGTTGGGTATAAAAAGATATAATTTCAAACAGGGAATATGTGCAGAGAGCCAGAATTTGGCACCAATATATGGCTCAGGCCTCGAAATTGGGATATTTGATTTATTTTGAAAACTGCTGAGGTGTTTGGTACAAACATGAACAAACACCGCTTTCAGTACTTGGCATATGTTGGGTTTAAAAATTCGTAATATCAAACTGCGAATACGTGCAGAGAGCCAGAATTTGGCTCGAAAATATGGCTCAGGCCTCGAAATTGGGATGTTTGGAATATTTTGAAAACTGCAGGGAGGTTTGGGACAAATGTGACCAAACGCCGCTTTCAGTACTTCACATATGTTGGGAATAAAAAAGTCGTAATTTCAAACTGCGAATACGTGCAGAGAGCCAGAATTTCGCTCGAAAATATGGCTCAGGCCTCGAAATTGGGATGTTTGGATTATTTTGAAAACTGCATTGGAGTTTGTGCAAAATGTGACTCACTGCCGCTTTCAGTATTTGGCATATGTTGAGTATAAAAAGTCGTAATTTCAAACAGCGAATTCGCGCAGAGAGCCAGAATTGTGCTCCAAAATATGACTCAGGCCTCGAAATTGGGATCTTTGGGATATTTTGAAAATTGCAGAAGGGATTGGGACAAATGTGACCAAACGCCCTTTCAGTACTTGGCATATGTTGGGTATAAAATGTCGTAATTTCAAACTGCGAATACGTGCAGAGAGCCAGAATTTGGATGGAAAATATGGCTCAGGCCTCGAAATTGGGATGTTTGGGATATTTTGAAAACTGCAGGGGACTTTGTGCAAAATGTGACTCACTGCCGCTTTCAGTACTTGGCATATGTTGGGTATAAAAAAGTCGTAATTCCAAGAAGCGAATACGGGCAGAGAGCCAGAATTTGGCTGCAAAATATGGCTCAGGCCTCGAAATTGGGATATTTGGGATATTTTGAAAACTGCAGGGGACTTTGTGCAAAATGGGGCTCACTGCCACTTTCAGTAGTTGGCATATGTTGAGTATAAAAAGTCGTATTTTCACACTACGAATACGTGCAGAGAGCCAGAATTTGGCTCGAAAATATGGCTCAGGCCTCGAAATTGGGATGTTTGGGATATTTTGAAAAGTGCAGGGAGGTTTGGGACAAATGTGACCAAACGCCGCTTTCAGTACATGGCATATGTTGGGTATAAAAAATCGTAATTTTAAACTGCGAATACGTGCAGAGAGCCAGAATTTGACTCCAAAATATGGCTCAAGCCTTAAAATTGGGATATTTGGGATATTTTGAAAACTGCAGGGGAGTTTGTGCAAAATGTGACTCATTGCTGCTTTCAGGACTTGACATGTGTTGGGTATAAAAAGTCGTAATTTCAAACTGCGAATACGTGCATAGAGACAGAATTTGCCTCCAAAATATGGCTCAGGCCTCGAAATTGGTATGTTTGGGATATTTTGAAAACTGCTTGGGGGGTTTGGGACAAATGTGACCAAACGCCGCTTTCAGTACTTGGCATATGTTGAGTATGAAAATTCGTAATTTTAAACTGCGAATACGTGCAGAGAGCCAGAATTTGGCTCCAAAATATGGATCAGGCCCCGAAATTTGGATGTTTGGGATATTTTGAAAACTGCAGGGAGGTTTGGGAAATATGTGACCAAACGCCGCTTTCAGTAGTTGGCATATGTTGGGTATAAAATTTCGTAATTTCAAACTGCGAATACTTGCAGAAAGCCAGAATTTGGCTCCAAAATATGGCTCAGGCCTCGAAATTGGGATATTTGGGAAATTTTGAAAACTTCATTGGAGTTTGTGTAAAATGTGACTCACTGCCGCTTTCAGTACTTGGCATATGTTGGGTATAAAAAGTCGTAATTTCAAATAGCGAATACGCGCATGGAGCCAGAATTGTGCTCCAAAATATGGCTCAGGCCTCGAAATTGGGATCTTTGGGATATTTTGAAAATTGCAGGGGGGATTGGGACAAATGTGACCAAACGCCGCTTTCAGTACTTGGCATATGTTGGGTATAAAAATTCGTAATTTCAAACTGCGAATACGTGCAGAGAGCCAGAATTTGGCTGGAAAATATGGCTCAAGCCTCGAAATTGGGATGTTTGGGATATTTTGAAAACTGCAGGGGACTTTGTGCAAAATGTGACTCACTGCCGCTTTCAGTACTTGGCATATGTTGGGTATAAAAAGTCGTAATTTCAAACAGCGAATACGTGCAGAGAGCCAGAGTTTTGCTCCAAAATATGGCTCAGGCCTCGAAATTGGGATCTTAGGGATATTTTGAAAATTGCAGTGGGGATTGGGACAAATGTGACCAAACGCCGCTTTCAGTACTTAGCATATGTTGGGTATAAAAAGTCGTAATTTCAAACTGCGAATACGTGCAGAGAGCCAGAATTTGGCTGGAAAATATGGCTCAGGCCTCGAAATTGGGATGTTTGGGATATTTTGAAAACTGCAGGGGACTTTGTGCAAAATGTGACTCACTGCCGCTATCAGTACTTGGCATATGTTGGGTATAAAAAGTCGTAATTTCAAACAGCGAATATGTGCAGAGAGCCAGAATTTGGCACCAATATATGGCTCAGGCCTCGAAATTGGGATATTTGATTTATTTTGAAAACTGCTAGGGTGTTTGGTACAAACATGAACAAACACCGCTTTCAGTACTTGGCATATGTTGGGTATAAAAATTCGTAATATCAAACTGCGAGTACGTGCAGAGAGCCAGAATTTGGCTCGAAAATATGGCTCAGGCCTCGAAATTGGGATGTTTGGAATATTTTGAAAACTGCAGGGAGGTTTGGGACAAATGTGACCAAACGCCGCTTTCAGTACTTGGCATAGGTTGAGTATAAAAAGTCGTAATTTCAAACAGCGAATACGCGCAGAGAGCCAGAATTGTGCTCCAAAATATGGCTCAGGCCTCGAAATTGTGATCTTTGGGATATTTTGAAAATTGCAGAAGGGATTGGGACAAATGTGACCAAACGCCCTTTCAGTACTTGGCATATGTTGGGTAGAAAATGTCGTAATTTCAAACTGCGAATACGTGCAGAGAGCCAAAATTTGGCAGGAAAATATGCCTCAGTCCTCGAAATTGGGATGTTTGGGATATTTTGAAAACTGCAGGGGGTTTTGTGCAAAATGTGACTCACTGCCGCTTTCAGTACTTGGCATATGTTGGGTATAAAAATTGTAATTTCAAACAGCGAATACGTGCAGAGAGTCAGAATTTTGCTCCAAAATATGGCTCAGGCCTCGAAATTGGGATGTTTGGGATATTTTGAAAACTACAGGGAGGTTTGGGACAAATATGACCAAACGCCGCTTTCGGTACATGGCATATGTTGGGTTTAAAAATCGTAATTTCAAACTGCAAATACCTGCAGAGAGCCAGAATTTGGCTCCAAAATATGGCTCAGGCCTCGAAATTGGGATATTTGGGATATTTCGAAAACTGCAGGGGACTTTGTGCAAAATGTGACTCACTGCCGCTTTCAGTACTTGGCATATGTTGGGTATAAAATAGTCGTAATTCCAAGAAGCGAATACGGGCAGAGAGCCAGAATTTGGCTGCAAAATATGGCTTAGGCCTCGAAATTGGGATATTTGGGATGTTTTGAAAACTGCAGGGGACTTTGTGCAAAATGGGGCTCACTGCCACTTTCAGTACTTGGCATATGTTGAGTATAAAAAGTCGTATTTTCACACTACGAATACGTGCAGAGAGCCAGAATTTGGCTCGAAAATATGGCTCAGGCCTCGAAATTGGGATGTTTGGGATATTTTGAAAAGTGCAGGGAGGTTTGGGACAAATGTGACCAAACGCCGCTTTCAGTACATGGCATAAGTTGGGTATAAAAGTTCGTAATTTTAAACTGCGAATACGTGCAGAGAGCCAGAATTTGACTCCAAAATATGGCTCAGGCCTTAAAATTGGGATATTTGGGATATTTTGAAAACTGCAGGGGAGTTTGTGCAAAATGTGACTCACTGCTGCTTTCAGGACTTGGCATGTGTTGGGTATAAAAAGTCGTGATTTCAAACTGCGAATACGTGCATACAGCCAGAATTTGCCTCCAAAATATGGCTCAGGCCTCGAAATTGGTATGTTTGGGATATTTTGAAAACTGCTGGGGGGTTTGGGACAAATGTGACCAAACGCCGCTTTCAGTACTTGGCATATGTTGAGTATGAAAAGTCGTAATTTCTAACTGCGAATACGTGCAGAGAGCCAGAATTTGGCTCCAAAATATGGATCACGCCCCGAAATTGGGATGTTTGGGATATTTTGAAAACTACAGAAGACTTTGTGCAAAATGTGAAACACTGACGCTTTCAGTACTTGGCATATGTTGGGTATAAAAAGTCTTAATATCAAACTGCGAATACGTGCAGAGAGCAAGAATTTGGCTCCAAAATATGGCTCAGGCCTCAAAATTGGGATATTTAGGATATTTTGAAAACTGCAAGGGAGTTTGTTCAAAATGTGACTCACTACCGCTTTCAGGACTTGGTATATGTTGGGTATAAAACGTAGTAATTTCAAACTGCGAATACGTGCATAGAGCCAGAATTTGCCTCCAAAATATGGCTCAGGCCTCGAAATTGGGATGTTTGGAATATTTTGAAAACTGCAGGGAGGTTTGGGACAAATGTGACCAAACGCCCCTTTCAGTACTTCGCATATGTTGGGTATAAAAAAGTCGTAATTTCAAACTGCGAATACGAGCAAAGAGCCTGAATTTGGCTCGAAAATATGGCTCAGGCCTCGAAATTGGGATGTTTGGATTATTTTGAAAACTGCATACGAGTTTGTGCAAAATGTGACTCACTGTCGTTTTCAGTACTTGGCATATGTTGAGTATAAAAAATTTGGAATTTAAAACTGTGAATACGTGCAGAGAGCCAGAATTTGGCTCCAAAATATGGCTCAGGCCTCGAAATTGGGATATTTGGGATATTTTGAAAACTGCAGGGGACTTTGTGCAAAATGTGACTCACTGCCGCTTTCAGTACTTGGCATATGTTGGGTATAAAAAGTTGAAATTTCAAACAGCGAATACGTGCATAGAGCCAGAATTTGCCTCCAAAATATGGCTCAGGCCTCGAAATTGGTATGTTTGGGATATTTTGAAAACTGCTGGGGGGTTTGGGACAAATGTGACCAAACGCTGCTTTCAGTACTTGGCATATGTTGAGTATGAAAAGTCGTAATTTCAAACTGCGAATACATGCAGAGAGCCTGAATTTGGCTCCAAAATATGGCTCAGGCCTCGAAATTGGGATGTTTGGGATATTTTGAAAACAGCAGGGGAGTTTGAGACCAATATGACCAAACGCCGCTTTCAGTACTTGGCATATGTTGGGTATAAAAGTCGTAATTTCAAACAGCAAATACGTGCAGAGAGCCAGAATTTGGCTCCAAAATATAGCTCAGGGCTCGAAATCGGGATATTTGGGATATTTTGAAAACTGCATTGGAGTTTGTGCAAAATGTGACTCACTGCCGCTTTCAGTACTTGGCATATGTTGGGTATAAAAAGTCGTAATTTCAAACAGCGAATACGTGCAGAGAGCCAGAATTTGGCTGGAAAATATGGCTCAGGCCTCGAAATTGGGATGTTTGGGATATTTTGAAAACTGCAGGGGACTTTGTGCAAAATGTGACTCATTGCCGCTTTCAGTACTTGGCATATGTTGGGTATAAAAAGATATAATTTCAAACAGGGAATATGTGCAGAGAGCCAGAATTTGGCACCAATATATGGCTCAGGCCTCGAAATTGGGATATTTGATTTATTTTGAAAACTGCTGAGGTGTTTGGTACAAACATGAACAAACACCGCTTTCAGTACTTGGCATATGTTGGGTTTAAAAATTCGTAATATCAAACTGCGAATACGTGCAGAGAGCCAGAATTTGGCTCGAAAATATGGCTCAGGCCTCGAAATTGGGATGTTTGGAATATTTTGAAAACTGCAGGGAGGTTTGGGACAAATGTGACCAAACGCCGCTTTCAGTACTTCACATATGTTGGGAATAAAAAAGTCGTAATTTCAAACTGCGAATACGTGCAGAGAGCCAGAATTTCGCTCGAAAATATGGCTCAGGCCTCGAAATTGGGATGTTTGGATTATTTTGAAAACTGCATTGGAGTTTGTGCAAAATGTGACTCACTGCCGCTTTCAGTATTTGGCATATGTTGAGTATAAAAAGTCGTAATTTCAAACAGCGAATTCGCGCAGAGAGCCAGAATTGTGCTCCAAAATATGGCTCAGGCCTCGAAATTGGGATCTTTGGGATATTTTGAAAATTGCAGAAGGGATTGGGACAAATGTGACCAAACGCCCTTTCAGTACTTGGCATATGTTGGGTATAAAATGTCGTAATTTCAAACTGCGAATACGTGCAGAGAGCCAGAATTTGGATGGAAAATATGGCTCAGGCCTCGAAATTGGGATGTTTGGGATATTTTGAAAACTGCAGGGGACTTTGTGCAAAATGTGACTCACTGCCGCTTTCAGTACTTGGCATATGTTGGGTATAAAAAAGTCGTAATTCCAAGAAGCGAATACGGGCAGAGAGCCAGAATTTGGCTGCAAAATATGGCTCAGGCCTCGAAATTGGGATATTTGGGATATTTTGAAAACTGCAGGGGACTTTGTGCAAAATGGGGCTCACTGCCACTTTCAGTAGTTGGCATATGTTGAGTATAAAAAGTCGTATTTTCACACTACGAATACGTGCAGAGAGCCAGAATTTGGCTCGAAAATATGGCTCAGGCCTCGAAATTGGGATGTTTGGGATATTTTGAAAAGTGCAGGGAGGTTTGGGACAAATGTGACCAAACGCCGCTTTCAGTACATGGCATATGTTGGGTATAAAAAATCGTAATTTTAAACTGCGAATACGTGCAGAGAGCCAGAATTTGACTCCAAAATATGGCTCAGGCCTTAAAATTGGGATATTTGGGATATTTTGAAAACTGCAGGGGAGTTTGTGCAAAATGTGACTCATTGCTGCTTTCAGGACTTGACATGTGTTGGGTATAAAAAGTCGTAATTTCAAACTGCGAATACGTGCATAGAGACAGAATTTGCCTCCAAAATATGGCTCAGGCCTCGAAATTGGTATGTTTGGGATATTTTGAAAACTGCTTGGGGGGTTTGGGACAAATGTGACCAAACGCCGCTTTCAGTACTTGGCATATGTTGAGTATGAAAATTCGTAATTTTAAACTGCGAATACGTGCAGAGAGCCAGAATTTGGCTCCAAAATATGGATCAGGCCCCGAAATTTGGATGTTTGGGATATTTTGAAAACTGCAGGGAGGTTTGGGAAATATGTGACCAAACGCCGCTTTCAGTAGTTGGCATATGTTGGGTATAAAAGTTCGTAATTTCAAACTGCGAATACTTGCAGAAAGCCAGAATTTGGCTCCAAAATATGGCTCAGGCCTCGAAATTGGGATATTTGGGAAATTTTGAAAACTTCATTGGAGTTTGTGTAAAATGTGACTCACTGCCGCTTTCAGTACTTGGCATATGTTGGGTATAAAAAGTCGTAATTTCAAATAGCGAATACGCGCATGGAGCCAGAATTGTGCTCCAAAATATGGCTCAGGCCTCGAAATTGGGATCTTTGGGATATTTTGAAAATTGCAGGGGGGATTGGGACAAATGTGACCAAACGCCGCTTTCAGTACTTGGCATATGTTGGGTATAAAAATTCGTAATTTCAAACTGCGAATACGTGCAGAGAGCCAGAATTTGGCTGGAAAATATGGCTCAAGCCTCGAAATTGGGATGTTTGGGATATTTTGAAAACTGCAGGGGACTTTGTGCAAAATGTGACTCACTGCCGCTTTCAGTACTTGGCATATGTTGTGTATAAAAAGTCGTAATTTCAAACAGCGAATATGTGCAGAGAGCCAGAATTTGGCACCAATATATGGCTCAGGCCTCGAAATTGGGATATTAGATTTATTTTTAAAACTGCTGGGGTGTTTGGTACAAACATGAACAAACACCGCTTTCAGTACTTGGCATATGTTGGGTATAAAAATTCGTAATATCAAACTGCGAATACGTGCAGAGAGCCAGAATTTGGCTCGAAAATATGGCTCAGGGCTCGAAATTGGGATGTTTGGAATATTTTGAAAACTGCAGGGAGGTTTAGGACAAATGTGACCAAACGCCGCTTTCAGTACTTCACATATGTTGGGAATAAAAAAGTCGTAATTTCAAACTGCGAATACGTGCAGAGAGCCAGAATTTGGCTCGAAAATATGGCTCAGACCTCGAAATTGGGATGTTTGGATTATTTTGAAAACTGCATTGGAGTTTGTGCAAAATGTGACTCACTGCCGCTTTCAGTACTTGGCATATTTTGAGTATAAAAAGTCGTAATTTCAAACAGCGAATACGCGCAGAGAGCCAGAATTGTGCTCCAAAATATGGCTCAGGCCTCGAAATTGGGATCTTTTGGGATATTTTGAAAATTGCAGAAGGGATTGGGACAAATGTGACCAAACGCCCTTTCAGAACTTGGCATATGTTGGGTATAAAATGTCGTAATTTCAAACTGCGAATACGTGCAGAGAGCCAGAATTTGGCTGGAAAATATGCCTCAGGCCTCGAAATTGGGATGTTTGGGATATTTTGAAAACTGCAGGGGACTTTGTGCAAAATGTAACTCACTGCCGCTTTCAGTACTTGACATATGTTGGGTATAAAAAGATGTAATTTCAGACAGCGAATACGTGCAGAGAGTCAGAATTTTGCTCCAAAATATGGCTCAGGCCTCGAAATTGGGATGTTTGGGATATTTTGAAAACTGCAGGGAGGTTTGGGACAAATATGACCAAACGCCGCTTTCGTTACATAGCATATGTTGGGTTTAAAAATCGTAATTTCAAACTGCAAATACCTGCAGAGAGCCAGAATTTGGCTCCAAAATATGGCTCAGGCCTCGAAATTGGGATATTTGGGATATTTCGAAAACTGCTGGGGACTTTGTGCAAAATGTGACTCACTGCCGCTTTCAGTACTTGGCATATGTTGTGTATAAAAAAGTCGTAATTCCAAACTGCGAATACGTGCACAGAGCCAGAATTTGGCTGTTAAATATGGATCAGGCCTCGAAATTGGGATATTTGGGAAATTTCGAAAACTGCAGGGGAGTTTGTGCAAAATGTCACTCACTGACGCTTTCAGGACTTGGCATGTGTTGGGTATAAAAAGTCGTAATTTCAAACTGCGAATACGTGCATAGAGCCAGAATTTGCCTCCAAAATATGGCTCAGGCCTCGAAATTGGTATGTTTGGGATGTTTTGAAAACTGCAGGGGAGTTTGAGACAAATATGACCAAACGCCGCTTTCAGTACTTGGCATATGTTGGGTATAAAAATCGTAATTTCAAACTGCAAATACGTGCAGAGAGCCAGAATTTCGCTCCAAAATATGGATCAAGCCTCGAAATTTGGATTTTTGGAATATTTTGAAAACTGCAGGGAGGTTTGGGAAATATGTGACCAAACGCCGCTTTCAGTACTTGGCATATGTTGGGTATAAAAATTCTTAATTTCAAATCCGAATACGTGCAGAAAGCCAGAATTTGGCTCCAAAATATAGCTCAGGCCTCGAAATCGGGATATTTAGGATATTTTGAAAACTGCATTGGAGTTTGTGCAAAATGTGACTCACTGCCGCCTTCAGTACTTGGCATATGTTGGGTATAAAAAGTCGTAATTTCAAACAGCGAATTCGCGCAGAGAGCCAGAATTTTGCTCCAAAATATGGCTCAGGCCTCGAAATTGGGATCTTAGGGATATTTTGAAAATTGCAGGGGGGATTGGGACAAATGTGACCAAACGCCGCTTTCAGTACTTGGCATATGTTGGGTATAAAAAGTCGTAATTTCAAACTGCGAATACGTGCAGAGAGCCAGAATTTGGCTGGAAAATATGGCTCAGGCCTCGAAATTGGGATGTTTGGGATATTTTGAAAACTGCAGGGGACTTTGTGCAAAATGTGACTCATTGCCGCTTTCAGTACTTGGCATATGTTGGGTATAAAAAGATATAATTTCAAACAGGGAATATGTGCAGAGAGCCAGAATTTGGCACCAATATATGGCTCAGGCCTCGAAATTGGGATATTTGATTTATTTTAAAAACTGCTGGGGTGTTTGGTACAAACATGAACAAACACCGCTTTCAGTACTTGCCATATGTTGGGTATAAAAATTCGTAATATCAAACTGCGAATACGTGCAGAGAGCCAGAATTTGGCTCGAAAATATGGCTCAGGGCTCGAAATTGGGATGTTTGGAATATTTTGAAAACTGCAGGGAGGTTTGGGACAAATGTGACCAAACGCCGCTTTCAGTACTTCAAATATGTTGGGAATAAAAAAGTCGTAATTTCAAACTGCGAATACGTGCAGAGAGCCAGAATTTGGCTCGAAAATATGGCTCAGGCCTCGAAAATGGGATGTTTGGATTATTTTGAAAACTGCATTGGAGTTTGTGCAAAATGTGACTCACTGCCGCTTTCAGTACTTGGCATATTTTGAGTATAAAAAGTCGTAATTTCAAACAGCGAATACGCGCAGAGAGCCAGAATTGTGCTCCAAAATATGGCTCAGGCCTCGAAATTGGGATCTTTGGGATATTTGGAAAATTGCAGAAGGGATTGGGACAAATGTGACCAAACGCCCTTTCAGAACTTGGCATATGTTGGGTATAAAATGTCGTAATTTCAAACTGCGAATACGTGCAGAGAGCCAGAATTTGGCTGGAAAATATGCCTCAGGCCTCAAAATTGGGATGTTTGGGATATTTTGAAAACTGCAGGGGAGTTTGTGCAAAATGTGACTCATTGCCGCTTTCAGTACTTGGCATATGTTGGGTATAAAAAGATATAATTTCAAACAGGGAATATGTGCAGAGAGCCAGAATTTGGCACCAATATATGGCTCAGGCCTCGAAATTGGGATATTTGATTTATTTTGAAAACTGCTGGGGTGTTTGGTACAAACATGAACAAACACCGCTTTCAGTACTTGGCATATGTTGGGTATAAAAATTCGTAATATCAAACTGCGAATACGTGCAGAGAGCCAGAATTTGGCTCGAAAATATGGCTCAGGCCTCGAAATTGGGATGTTTGGAATATTTTGAAAACTGCAGGGAGGTTTGGGACAAATGTGACCAAACGCCGCTTTCAGTACTTGGCATATGTTGAGTATGAAAAGTCGTAATTTCAAACTGCGAATACGTGCAGAGAGCCAAAATTTGGCTCCAAAATATGGATCAGGCCCCGAAATTTGGATGTTTGGGATATTTTGAAAACTGCAGGGAGGTTTGGGAAATATGTGACCAAACGCCGCTTTCAGTACTTGGCATATGATGGGTATAAAAGTTCGTAATTTCAAACTGCGAATACTTGCAGAAAGCCAGAATTTGGCTCCAAAATATGGCTCAGGCCTCGAAATTGGGATATTTGGGATATTTTGAAAACTTCATTGGAGTTTGTGTAAAATGTGACTCACTGCCGCTTTCAGTACTTGGCATATGTTGGGTATAAAAAGTTGTAATTTCAAACAGCGAATACGCGCAGGGAGCCAGAATTGTGCTCCAAAATATGGCTCAGGCCTCGAAATTGGGATCTTTGGGATATTTTGAAAATTGCAGGGGGGATTGGGACAAATGTGACCAAACGCCGCTTTCAGTACTTGGCATATGTTGGGTATAAAAAGTCGTAATTTCAAACTGCGAATACGTGCAGAGAGCCAGAATTTGGCTGGAAAATATGGCTCAGGCCTCGAAATTGGGATGTTTGGGATATTTTGAAAACTGTAGGGGACTTTGTGCAAAATGTGACTCATTGCCGCTTTCAGTACTTGGCATATGTTGGGTATAAAAAGATATAATTTCAAACAGGGAATATGTGCAGAGAGCCAGAATTTGGCACCAATATATGGCTCAGGCCTCGAAATTGGGATATTTGATTTATTTTGAAAACTGCTGGGGTGTTTGGTACAAACATGAACAAACACCGCTTTCAGTACTTGCCATATGTTGGGTATAAAAATTCGTAATATCAAACTGCGAATACGTGCAGAGAGCCAGAATTTGGCTCGAAAATATGGCTCAGGGCTCGAAATTGGGATGTTTGGAATATTTTGAAAACTGCAGGGAGGTTTGGGACAAATGTGACCAAACGCCGCTTTCAGTACTTCAAATATGTTGGGAATAAAAAAGTCGTAATTTCAAACTGCGAATACGTGCAGAGAGCCAGAATTTGGCTCGAAAATATGGCTCAGGCCTCGAAAATGGGATGTTTGGATTATTTTGAAAACTGCATTGGAGTTTGTGCAAAATGTGACTCACTGCCGCTTTCAGTACTTGGCATATTTTGAGTATAAAAAGTCGTAATTTCAAACAGCGAATACGCGCAGAGAGCCAGAATTGTGCTCCAAAATATGGCTCAGGCCTCGAAATTGGGATCTTTGGGATATTTTGAAAATTGCAGAAGGGATTGGGACAAATGTGACCAAACGCCCTTTCAGAACTTGGCATATGTTGGGTATAAAATGTCGTAATTTCAAACTGCGAATACGTGCAGAGAGCCAGAATTTGGCTGGAAAATATGCCTCAGGCCTCAAAATTGGGATGTTTGGGATATTTTGAAAACTGCAGGGGAGTTTGTGCAAAATGTGACTCATTGCCGCTTTCAGTACTTGGCATATGTTGGGTATAAAAAGATATAATTTCAAACAGGGAATATGTGCAGAGAGCCAGAATTTGGCACCAATATATGGCTCAGGCCTCGAAATTGGGATATTTGATTTATTTTGAAAACTGCTGGGGTGTTTGGTACAAACATGAACAAACACCGCTTTCAGTACTTGGCATATGTTGGGTATAAAAATTCGTAATATCAAACTGCGAATACGTGCAGAGAGCCAGAATTTGGCTCGAAAATATGGCTCAGGCCTCGAAATTGGGATGTTTGGAATATTTTGAAAACTGCAGGGAGGTTTGGGACAAATGTGACCAAACGCCGCTTTCAGTACTTGGCATATGTTGAGTATGAAAAGTCGTAATTTCAAACTGCGAATACGTGCAGAGAGCCAGAATTTGGCTCCAAAATATGGATCAGGCCCCGAAATTTGGATGTTTGGGATATTTTGAAAACTGCAGGGAGGTTTGGGAAATATGTGACCAAACGCCGCTTTCAGTACATGGCATAAGTTGGGTATAAAAGTTCGTAATTTTAAACTGCGAATACGTGCAGAGAGCCAGAATTTGACTCCAAAATATGGCTCAGGCCTTAAAATTGGGATATTTGGGATATTTTGAAAACTGCAGGGGAGTTTGTGCAAAATGTGACTCACTGCTGCTTTCAGGACTTGGCATGTGTTGGGTATAAAAAGTCGTGATTTCAAACTGCGAATACGTGCATACAGCCAGAATTTGCCTCCAAAATATGGCTCAGGCCTCGAAATTGGTATGTTTGGGATATTTTGAAAACTGCTGGGGGGTTTGGGACAAATGTGACCAAACGCTGCTTTCAGTACTTGGCATATGTTGAGTATGAAAAGTCGTAATTTCAAACTGCGAATACATGCAGAGAGCCTGAATTTGGCTCCAAAATATGGCTCAGGCCTCGAAATTGGGATGTTTGGGATATTTTGAAAACAGCAGGGGAGTTTGAGACAAATATGACCAAACGCCGCTTTCAGTACTTGGCATATGTTGGGTATAAAAGTCGTAATTTCAAACAGCAAATACGTGCAGAGAGCCAGAATTTGGCTCCAAAATATAGCTCAGGTCTCGAAATCGGGATATTTGGGATATTTTGAAAACTGCATTGGAGTTTGTGCAAAATGTGACTCACTGCCGCTTTCAGTACTTGGCATATGTTGGGTATAAAAAGTCGTAATTTCAAACAGCGAATACGTGCAGAGAGCCAGAATTTTGCTCCAAAATATGGCTCAGGCCTCGAAATTGGGATCTTAGGGATATTTTGAAAATTGCAGGGGGGATTGGGACAAATGTGACCAAACGCCGCTTTCAGTACTTGGCATATGTTGGGTATAAAAAGTCGTAATTTCAAACTGCGAATACGTGCAGAGAGCCAGAATTTGGCTGGAAAATATGGCTCAGGCCTCGAAATTGGGATGTTTGGGATATTTTGAAAACTGCAGGGGACTTTGTGCAAAATGTGACTCATTGCCGCTTTCAGTACTTGGCATATGTTGGGTATAAAAAGATATAATTTCAAACAGGGAATATGTGCAGAGAGCCAGAATTTGGCACCAATATATGGCTCAGGCCTCGAAATTGGGATATTTGATTTATTTTGAAAACTGCTGAGGTGTTTGGTACAAACATGAACAAACACCGCTTTCAGTACTTGGCATATGTTGGGTTTAAAAATTCGTAATATCAAACTGCGAATACGTGCAGAGAGCCAGAATTTGGCTCGAAAATATGGCTCAGGCCTCGAAATTGGGATGTTTGGAATATTTTGAAAACTGCAGGGAGGTTTGGGACAAATGTGACCAAACGCCGCTTTCAGTACTTCACATATGTTGGGAATAAAAAAGTCGTAATTTCAAACTGCGAATACGTGCAGAGAGCCAGAATTTCGCTCGAAAATATGGCTCAGGCCTCGAAATTGGGATGTTTGGATTATTTTGAAAACTGCATTGGAGTTTGTGCAAAATGTGACTCACTGCCGCTTTCAGTATTTGGCATATGTTGAGTATAAAAAGTCGTAATTTCAAACAGCGAATTCGCGCAGAGAGCCAGAATTGTGCTCCAAAATATGGCTCAGGCCTCGAAATTGGGATCTTTGGGATATTTTGAAAATTGCAGGGGACTTTGTGCAAAATGGGGCTCACTGCCACTTTCAGTAGTTGGCATATGTTGAGTATAAAAAGTCGTATTTTCAAATAGCGAATACGCGCAGGGAGGCAGAATTGTGCTCCAAAATATGGCTCAGGCCTCGAAATTGGGATCTTTGGGATATTTTGAAAATTGCAGGGGGGATTGGGACAAATGTGACCAAACGCCGCTTTCAGTACTTGGCATATGTTGGGTATAAAAATTCGTAATTTCAAACTGCGAATACGTGCAGAGAGCCAGAATTTGGCTGGAAAATATGGCTCAAGCCTCGAAATTGGGATGTTTGGGATATTTTGAAAACTGCAGGGGACTTTGTGCAAAATGTGACTCACTGCCGCTTTCAGTACTTGGCATATGTTGTGTATAAAAAGTCGTAATTTCAAACAACGAATACGCGCAGAGAGCCAGAATTGTGCTCCAAAATATGGCTCAGGCCTCGAAATTGGGATCTTTTGGGATATTTTGAAAATTGCAGAAGGGATTGGGACAAATGTGACCAAACGCCCTTTCAGAACTTGGCATATGTTGGGTATAAAATGTCGTAATTTCAAACTGCGAATACGTGCAGAGAGCCAGAATTTGGCTGGAAAATATGCCTCAGGCCTCGAAATTGGGATGTTTGGGATATTTTGAAAACTGCAGGGGACTTTGTGCAAAATGTAACTCACTGCCGCTTTCAGTACTTGGCATATGTTGGGTATAAAAAGATGTAATTTCAGACAGCGAATACGTGCAGAGAGTCAGAATTTTGCTCCAAAATATGGCTCAGGCCTCGAAATTGGGATGTTTGGGATATTTTGAAAACTGCAGGGAGGTTTGGGACAAATATGACCAAACGCCGCTTTCGGTACATAGCATATGTTGGGTTTAAAAATCGTAATTTCAAACTGCAAATACCTGCAGAGAGCCAGAATTTGGCTCCAAAATATGGCTCAGGCCTCGAAATTGGGATATTTGGGATATTTCGAAAACTGCTGGGGACTTTGTGCAAAATGTGACCCACTGCCGCTTTCAGTACTTGGCATATGTTGTGTATAAAAAAGTCGTAATTCCAAACTGCGAATACGTGCACAGAGCCAGAATTTGGCTGTTAAATATGGATCAGGCCTCGAAATTGGGATATTTGGGAAATTTCGAAAACTGCAGGGGAGTTTGTGCAAAATGTCACTCACTGACGCTTTCAGGACTTGGCATGTGTTGGGTATAAAAAGTCGTAATTTCAAACTGCGAATACGTGCATAGAGCCAGAATTTGCCTCCAAAATATGGCTCAGGCCTCGAAATTGGTATGTTTGGGATGTTTTGAAAACTGCAGGGGAGTTTGAGACAAATATGACCAAACGCCGCTTTCAGTACTTGGCATATGTTGGGTATAAAAATCGTAATTTCAAACTGCAAATACGTGCAGAGAGCCAGAATTTCGCTCCAAAATATGGATCAAGACTCGAAATTTGGATTTTTGGAATATTTTGAAAACTGCAGGGAGGTTTGGGAAATATGTGACCAAACGCCGCTTTCAGTACTTGGCATATGTTGGGTATAAAAATTCTTAATTTCAAATGCGAATACGTGCAGAAAGCCAGAATTTGGCTCCAAAATATAGCTCAGGCCTCGAAATCGGGATATTTAGGATATTTTGAAAACTGCATTGGAGTTTGTGCAAAATGTGACTCACTGCCGCCTTCAGTACTTGGCATATGTTGGGTATAAAAAGTCGTAATTTCAAACAGCGAATTCGCGCAGAGAGCCAGAATTTTGCTCCAAAATATGGCTCAGGCCTCGAAATTGGGATCTTAGGGATATTTTGAAAATTGCAGGGGGGATTGGGACAA
Organism: Procambarus clarkii; assembly: GCF_040958095.1. Classification (NCBI taxonomy): domain Eukaryota; kingdom Metazoa; phylum Arthropoda; class Malacostraca; order Decapoda; family Cambaridae; genus Procambarus; species Procambarus clarkii. The sequence goes on from NC_091222.1 coordinate 5,273,049, forward strand.
ATGTGACCAAACGCCGCTTTCAGTACTTGGCATATGTTGGGTATAAAAAGTCGTAATTTCAAACTGCGAATACGTGCAGAGAGCCAGAATTTGGCTGGAAAATATGGCTCAGGCCTCGAAATTGGGATGTTTGGGATATTTTGAAAACTGCAGGGGACTTTGTGCAAAATGTGACTCATTGCCGCTTTCAGTACTTGGCATATGTTGGGTATAAAAAGATATAATTTCAAACAGGGAATATGTGCAGAGAGCCAGAATTTGGCACCAATATATGGCTCAGGCCTCGAAATTGGGATATTTGATTTATTTTGAAAACTGCTGGGGTGTTTGGTACAAACATGAACAAACACCGCTTTCAGTACTTGCCATATGTTGGGTATAAAAATTCGTAATATCAAACTGCGAATACGTGCAGAGAGCCAGAATTTGGCTCGAAAATATGGCTCAGGGCTCGAAATTGGGATGTTTGGAATATTTTGAAAACTGCAGGGAGGTTTGGGACAAATGTGACCAAACGCCGCTTTCAGTACTTCAAATATGTTGGGAATAAAAAAGTCATAATTTCAAACTGCGAATACGTGCAGAGAGCCAGAATTTGGCTCGAAAATATGGCTCAGGCCTCGAAAATGGGATGTTTGGATTATTTTGAAAACTGCATTGGAGTTTGTGCAAAATGTGACTCACTGCCGCTTTCAGTACTTGGCATATTTTGAGTATAAAAAGTCGTAATTTCAAACAGCGAATACGCGCAGAGAGCCAGAATTTTGCTCCAAAATATGGCTCAGGCCTCGAAATTGGGATCTTAGGGATATTTTGAAAATTGCAGGGGGGATTGGGACAAATGTGACCAAACGCCGCTTTCAGTACTTGGCATATGTTGGGTATAAAAAGTCGTAATTTCAAACTGCGAATACGTGCAGAGAGCCAGAATTTGGCTGGAAAATATGGCTCAGGCCTCGAAATTGGGATGTTTGGGATATTTTGAAAACTGCAGGGGACTTTGTGCAAAATGTGACTCATTGCCGCTTTCAGTACTTGGCATATGTTGGGTATAAAAAGATATAATTTCAAACAGGGAATATGTGCAGAGAGCCAGAATTTGGCACCAATATATGGCTCAGGCCTCGAAATTGGGATATTTGATTTATTTTGAAAACTGCTGAGGTGTTTGGTACAAACATGAACAAACACCGCTTTCAGTACTTGGCATATGTTGGGTTTAAAAATTCGTAATATCAAACTGCGAATACGTGCAGAGAGCCAGAATTTGGCTCGAAAATATGGCTCAGGCCTCGAAATTGGGATGTTTGGAATATTTTGAAAACTGCAGGGAGGTTTGGGACAAATGTGACCAAACGCCGCTTTCAGTACTTCACATATGTTGGGAATAAAAAAGTCGTAATTTCAAACTGCGAATACGTGCAGAGAGCCAGAATTTCGCTCGAAAATATGGCTCAGGCCTCGAAATTGGGATGTTTGGATTATTTTGAAAACTGCATTGGAGTTTGTGCAAAATGTGACTCACTGCCGCTTTCAGTATTTGGCATATGTTGAGTATAAAAAGTCGTAATTTCAAACAGCGAATTCGCGCAGAGAGCCAGAATTGTGCTCCAAAATATGGCTCAGGCCTCGAAATTGGGATCTTTGGGATATTTTGAAAATTGCAGAAGGGATTGGGACAAATGTGACCAAACGCCCTTTCAGTACTTGGCATATGTTGGGTATAAAATGTCGTAATTTCAAACTGCGAATACGTGCAGAGAGCCAGAATTTGGCTGGAAAATATGGCTCAGGCCTCGAAATTGGGATGTTTGGGATATTTTGAAAACTGCAGGGGACTTTGTGCAAAATGTGACTCACTGCCGCTTTCAGTACTTGGCATATGTTGGGTATAAAAAAGTCGTAATTCCAAGAAGCGAATACGGGCAGAGAGCCAGAATTTGGCTGCAAAATATGGCTCAGGCCTCGAAATTGGGATATTTGGGATATTTTGAAAACTGCAGGGGACTTTGTGCAAAATGGGGCTCACTGCCACTTTCAGTAGTTGGCATATGTTGAGTATAAAAAGTCGTATTTTCAAATAGCGAATACGCGCAGGGAGCCAGAATTGTGCTCCAAAATATGGCTCAGGCCTCGAAATTGGGATCTTTGGGATATTTTGAAAATTGCAGGGGGGATTGGGACAAATGTGACCAAACGCCGCTTTCAGTACTTGGCATATGTTGGGTATAAAAATTCGTAATTTCAAACTGCGAATACGTGCAGAGAGCCAGAATTTGGCTGGAAAATATGGCTCAAGCCTCGAAATTGGGATGTTTGGGATATTTTGAAAACTGCAGGGGACTTTGTGCAAAATGTGACTCACTGCCGCTTTCAGTACTTGGCATATGTTGTGTATAAAAAGTCGTAATTTCAAACAACGAATACGCGCAGAGAGCCAGAATTGTGCTCCAAAATATGGCTCAGGCCTCGAAATTGGGATCTTTTGGGATATTTTGAAAATTGCAGAAGGGATTGGGACAAATGTGACCAAACGCCCTTTCAGAACTTGGCATATGTTGGGTATAAAATGTCGTAATTTCAAACTGCGAATACGTGCAGAGAGCCAGAATTTGGCTGGAAAATATGCCTCAGGCCTCGAAATTGGGATGTTTGGGATATTTTGAAAACTGCAGGGGACTTTGTGCAAAATGTAACTCACTGCCGCTTTCAGTACTTGGCATATGTTGGGTATAAAAAGATGTAATTTCAGACAGCGAATACGTGCAGAGAGTCAGAATTTTGCTCCAAAATATGGCTCAGGCCTCGAAATTGGGATGTTTGGGATATTTTGAAAACTGCAGGGAGGTTTGGGACAAATATGACCAAACGCCGCTTTCGGTACATAGCATATGTTGGGTTTAAAAATCGTAATTTCAAACTGCAAATACCTGCAGAGAGCCAGAATTTGGCTCCAAAATATGGCTCAGGCCTCGAAATTGGGATATTTGGGATATTTCGAAAACTGCTGGGGACTTTGTGCAAAATGTGACTCACTGCCGCTTTCAGTACTTGGCATATGTTGTGTATAAAAAAGTCGTAATTCCAAACTGCGAATACGTGCACAGAGCCAGAATTTGGCTGTTAAATATGGATCAGGCCTCGAAATTGGGATATTTGGGAAATTTCGAAAACTGCAGGGGAGTTTGTGCAAAATGTCACTCACTGACGCTTTCAGGACTTGGCATGTGTTGGGTATAAAAAGTCGTAATTTCAAACTGCGAATACGTGCATAGAGCCAGAATTTGCCTCCAAAATATGGCTCAGGCCTCGAAATTGGTATGTTTGGGATGTTTTGAAAACTGCAGGGGAGTTTGAGACAAATATGACCAAACGCCGCTTTCAGTACTTGGCATATGTTGGGTATAAAAATCGTAATTTCAAACTGCAAATACGTGCAGAGAGCCAGAATTTCGCTCCAAAATATGGATCAAGACTCGAAATTTGGATTTTTGGAATATTTTGAAAACTGCAGGGAGGTTTGGGAAATATGTGACCAAACGCCGCTTTCAGTACTTGGCATATGTTGGGTATAAAAATTCTTAATTTCAAATGCGAATACGTGCAGAAAGCCAGAATTTGGCTCCAAAATATAGCTCAGGCCTCGAAATCGGGATATTTAGGATATTTTGAAAACTGCATTGGAGTTTGTGCAAAATGTGACTCACTGCCGCCTTCAGTACTTGGCATATGTTGGGTATAAAAAGTCGTAATTTCAAACAGCGAATTCGCGCAGAGAGCCAGAATTTTGCTCCAAAATATGGCTCAGGCCTCGAAATTGGGATCTTAGGGATATTTTGAAAATTGCAGGGGGGATTGGGACAAATGTGACCAAACGCCGCTTTCAGTACTTGGCATATGTTGGGTATAAAAAGTCGTAATTTCAAACTGCGAATACGTGCAGAGAGCCAGAATTTGGCTGGAAAATATGGCTCAGGCCTCGAAATTGGGATGTTTGGGATATTTTGAAAACTGCAGGGGACTTTGTGCAAAATGTGACTCATTGCCGCTTTCAGTACTTGGCATATGTTGGGTATAAAAAGATATAATTTCAAACAGGGAATATGTGCAGAGAGCCAGAATTTGGCACCAATATATGGCTCAGGCCTCGAAATTGGGATATTTGATTTATTTTGAAAACTGCTGGGGTGTTTGGTACAAACATGAACAAACACCGCTTTCAGTACTTGCCATATGTTGGGTATAAAAATTCGTAATATCAAACTGCGAATACGTGCAGAGAGCCAGAATTTGGCTCGAAAATATGGCTCAGGGCTCGAAATTGGGATGTTTGGAATATTTTGAAAACTGCAGGGAGGTTTGGGACAAATGTGACCAAACGCCGCTTTCAGTACTTCAAATATGTTGGGAATAAAAAAGTCATAATTTCAAACTGCGAATACGTGCAGAGAGCCAGAATTTGGCTCGAAAATATGGCTCAGGCCTCGAAAATGGGATGTTTGGATTATTTTGAAAACTGCATTGGAGTTTGTGCAAAATGTGACTCACTGCCGCTTTCAGTACTTGGCATATTTTGAGTATAAAAAGTCGTAATTTCAAACAGCGAATACGCGCAGAGAGCCAGAATTGTGCTCCAAAATATGGCTCAGGCCTCGAAATTGGGATCTTTGGGATATTTTGAAAATTGCAGAAGGGATTGGGACAAATGTGACCAAACGCCCTTTCAGAACTTGGCATATGTTGGGTATAAAATGTCGTAATTTCAAACTGCGAATACGTGCAGAGAGCCAGAATTTGGCTGGAAAATATGCCTCAGGCCTCAAAATTGGGATGTTTGGGATATTTTGAAAATTGCAGAAGGGATTGGGACAAATGTGACCAAACGCCCTTTCAGAACTTGGCATATGTTGGGTATAAAAATCGTAATTTCAAACTGCAAATACGTGCAGAGAGCCAGAATTTCGCTCCAAAATATGGATCAAGACTCGAAATTTGGATTTTTGGAATATTTTGAAAACTGCAGGGAGGTTTGGGAAATATGTGACCAAACGCCGCTTTCAGTACTTGGCATATGTTGGGTATAAAAATTCTTAATTTCAAATGCGAATACGTGCAGAAAGCCAGAATTTGGCTCCAAAATATAGCTCAGGCCTCGAAATCGGGATATTTAGGATATTTTGAAAACTGCATTGGAGTTTGTGCAAAATGTGACTCATTGCCGCTTTCAGTACTTGGCATATGTTGGGTATAAAAAGATATAATTTCAAACAGGGAATATGTGCAGAGAGCCAGAATTTGGCACCAATATATGGCTCAGGCCTCGAAATTGGGATATTTGATTTATTTTGAAAACTTCTGGGGTGTTTGGTACAAACATGAACAAACACCGCTTTCAGTACTTGGCATATGTTGGGTATAAAAATTCGTAATATCAAACTGCGAATACGTGCAGAGAGCCAGAATTTGGCTCGAAAATATGGCTCAGGCCTCGAAATTGGGATGTTTGGAATATTTTGAAAACTGCAGGGAGGTTTGGGACAAATGTGACCAAACGCCGCTTTCAGTACTTGGCATATGTTGAGTATGAAAAGTCGTAATTTCAAACTGCGAATACGTGCAGAGAGCCAGAATTTGGCTCCAAAATATGGATCAGGCCCCGAAATTTGGATGTTTGGGATATTTTGAAAACTGCAGGGAGGTTTGGGAAATATGTGACCAAACGCCGCTTTCAGTACTTGGCATATGATGGGTATAAAAGTTCGTAATTTCAAACTGCGAATACTTGCAGAAAGCCAGAATTTGGCTCCAAAATATGGCTCAGGCCTCGAAATTGGGATATTTGGGATATTTTGAAAACTTCATTGGAGTTTGTGTAAAATGTGACTCACTGCCGCTTTCAGTACTTGGCATATGTTGGGTATAAAAAGTCGTAATTTCAAACAGCGAATACGCGCAGGGAGCCAAAATTGTGCTCCAAAATATGGCTCAGGCCTCGAAATTGGGATCTTTGGGATATTTTGAAAATTGCAGGGGGGATTGGGACAAATGTGACCAAACGCCGCTTTCAGTACTTGGCATATGTTGGGTATAAAAAGTCGTAATTTCAAACTGCGAATACGTGCAGAGAGCCAGAATTTGGCTGGAAAATATGGCTCAGGCCTCGAAATTGGGATGTTTGGGATATTTTGAAAACTGCAGGGGACTTTGTGCAAAATGTGACTCATTGCCGCTTTCAGTACTTGGCATATGTTGGGTATAAAAAGATATAATTTCAAACAGGGAATATGTGCAGAGAGCCAGAATTTGGCACCAATATATGGCTCAGGCCTCGAAATTGGGATATTTGATTTATTTTGAAAACTGCTGGGGTGTTTGGTACAAACATGAACAAACACCGCTTTCAGTACTTGCCATATGTTGGGTATAAAAATTCGTAATATCAAACTGCGAATACGTGCAGAGAGCCAGAATTTGGCTCGAAAATATGGCTCAGGGCTCGAAATTGGGGTGTTTGGAATATTTTGAAAACTGCAGGGAGGTTTGGGACAAATGTGACCAAACGCCGCTTTCAGTACTTCAAATATGTTGGGAATAAAAAAGTCGTAATTTCAAACTGCGAATACGTGCAGAGAGCCAGAATTTGGCTCGAAAATATGGCTCAGGCCTCGAAAATGGGATGTTTGTATTATTTTGAAAACTGCATTGGAGTTTGTGCAAAATGTGACTCACTGCCGCTTTCAGTACTTGGCATATTTTGAGTATAAAAAGTCGTAATTTCAAACAGCGAATACGCGCAGAGAGCCAGAATTGTGCTCCAAAATATGGCTCAGGCCTCGAAATTGGGATCTTTGGGATATTTTGAAAATTGCAGAATGGATTGGGACAAATGTGACCAAACGCCCTTTCAGAACTTGGCATATGTTGGGTATAAAATGTCGTAATTTCAAACTGCGAATACGTGCAGAGAGCCAGAATTTGGCTGGAAAATATGCCTCAGGCCTCAAAATTGGGATGTTTGGGATATTTTGAAAACTGCAGGGGAGTTTGTGCAAAATGTGACTCATTGCCGCTTTCAGTACTTGGCATATGTTGGGTATAAAAAGATATAATTTCAAACAGGGAATATGTGCAGAGAGCCAGAATTTGGCACCAATATATGGCTCAGGCCTCGAAATTGGGATATTTGATTTATTTTGAAAACTGCTGGGGTGTTTGGTACAAACATGAACAAACACCGCTTTCAGTACTTGGCATATGTTGGGTATAAAAATTCGTAATATCAAACTGCGAATACGTGCAGAGAGCCAGAATTTGGCTCGAAAATATGGCTCAGGCCTCGAAATTGGGATGTTTGGAATATTTTGAAAACTGCAGGGAGGTTTGGGACAAATGTGACCAAACGCCGCTTTCAGTACTTGGCATATGTTGAGTATGAAAAGTCGTAATTTCAAACTGCGAATACGTGCAGAGAGCCAGAATTTGGCTCCAAAATATGGATCAGGCCCCGAAATTTGGATGTTTGGGATATTTTGAAAACTGCAGGGAGGTTTGGGAAATATGTGACCAAACGCCGCTTTCAGTACTTGGCATATGATGGGTATAAAAGTTCGTAATTTCAAACTGCGAATACTTGCAGAAAGCCAGAATTTGGCTCCAAAATATGGCTCAGGCCTCGAAATTGGGATATTTGGGATATTTTGAAAACTTCATTGGAGTTTGTGTAAAATGTGACTCACTGCCGCTTTCAGTACTTGGCATATGTTGGGTATAAAAAGTCGTAATTTCAAACAGCGAATACGCGCAGGGAGCCAGAATTGTGCTCCAAAATATGGCTCAGGCCTCGAAATTGGGATCTTTGGGATATTTTGAAAATTGCAGGGGGGATTGGGACAAATGTGACCAAACGCCGCTTTCAGTACTTGGCATATGTTGGGTATAAAAAGTCGTAATTTCAAACAGCGAATACGTGCAGAGAGCCAGAATTTGGCTGGAAAATATGGCTCAGGCCTCGAAATTGGGATGTTTGGGATATTTTGAAAACTGCAGGGGACTTTGTGCAAAATGTGACTCACTGCCGCTTTCAGTACTTGGCATATGTTGTGTATAAAAAGTCGTAATTTCAAACAGTGAATATGTGCAGAGAGCCAGAATTTGGCACCAATATATGGCTCAGGCCTCGAAATTGGGATATTAGATTTATTTTTAAAACTGCTGGGGTGTTTGGTACAAACATGAACAAACACCGCTTTCAGTACTTGGCATATGTTGGGTATAAAAATTCGTAATATCAAACTGCGAATACGAGCAGAGAGCCAGAATTTGGCTCGAAAATATGGCTCAGGGCTCGAAATTGGGATGTTTGGAATATTTTGAAAACTGCAGGGAGGTTTGGGACAAATGTGACCAAACGCCGCTTTCAGTACTTCACATATGTTGGGAATAAAAAAGTCGTAATTTCAAACTGCGAATACGTGCAGAGAGCCAGAATTTGGCTCGAAAATATGGCTCAGGCCTCGAAATTGGGATGTTTGGATTATTTTGAAAACTGCATTGGAGTTTGTGCAAAATGTGACTCACTGCCGCTTTCAGTACTTGGCATATTTTGAGTATAAAAAGTCGTAATATCAAACAGCGAATACGCGCAGAGAGCCAGAATTGTGCTCCAAAATATGGCTCAGGCCTCGAAATTGGGATCTTTGGGATATTTTGAAAATTGCAGAAGGGATTGGGACAAATGTGACCAAACGCCCTTTCAGAACTTGGCATATGTTGGGTATAAAATGTCGTAATTTCAAACTGCGAATACGTGCAGAGAGCCAGAATTTGGCTGGAAAATATGCCTCAGGCCTCGAAATTGGGATGTTTGGGATATTTTGAAAACTGCAGGGGACTTTGTGCAAAATGTGACTCACTGCCGCTTTCAGTACTTGGCATATGTTGGGTATAAAAATATGTAATTTCAGACAGCGAATACGTGCAGAGAGTCAGAATTTTGCTCCAAAATATGGCTCAGGCCTCGAAATTGGGATGTTTGGGATATTTTGAAAACTGCAGGGAGGTTTGGGACAAATATGACCAAACGCCGCTTTCGGTACATAGCATATGTTGGGTTTAAAAATCGTAATTTCAAACTGCAAATACCTGCAGAGAGCCAGAATTTGGCTCCAAAATATGGCTCAGGCCTCGAAATTGGGATATTTGGGATATTTCGAAAACTGCAGGGGACTTTGTGCAAAATGTGACTCACTGCCGCTTTCAGTACTTGGCATATGTTGTGTATAAAAAAGTCGTAATTCCAAACTGCGAATACGTGCACAGAGCCAGAATTTGGCTGTTAAATATGGATCAGGCCTCGAAATTGGGATATTTGGGAAATTTCGAAAACTGCAGGGGAGTTTGTGCAAAATGTCACTCACTGACGCTTTCAGGACTTGGCATGTGTTGGGTATAAAAAGTCGTAATTTCAAACTGCGAATACGTGCATAGAGCCAGAATTTGCCTCCAAAATATGGCTCAGGCCTCGAAATTGGTATGTTTGGGATGTTTTGAAAACTGCAGGGGAGTTTGAGACAAATATGACCAAACGCCGCTTTCAGTACTTGGCATATGTTGGGTATAAAAATCGTAATTTCAAACTGCAAATACGTGCAGAGAGCCAGAATTTCGCTCCAAAATATGGATCAAGACTCGAAATTTGGATTTTTGGAATATTTTGAAAACTGCAGGGAGGTTTGGGAAATATGTGACCAAACGCCGCTTTCAGTACTTGGCATATGTTGGGTATAAAAATTCTTAATTTCAAATGCGAATACGTGCAGAAAGCCAGAATTTGGCTCCAAAATATAGCTCAGGCCTCGAAATCGGGATATTTGGGATATTTTGAAAACTGCATTAGAGTTTGTGCAAAATGTGACTCACTGCCGCCTTCAGTACTTGGCATATGTTGGGTATAAAAAGTCGTAATTTCAAACAGCGAATACGGGCAGAGAGCCAGAATTTTGCTCCAAAATATGGCTCAGGCCTCGAAATTGGGATGTTTGGGATATTTTGAAAACTGCAGGGGACTTTGTGCAAAATGTGACTCATTGCCGCTTTCAGTACTTGGCATATGTTGGGTATAAAAAGATATAATTTCAAACAGGGAATATGTGCAGAGAGCCAGAATTTGGCACCAATATATGGCTCAGGCCTCGAAATTGGGATATTTGATTTATTTTGAAAACTGCTGGGGTGTTTGGTACAAACATGAACAAACACCGCTTTCAGTACTTGGCATATGTTGGGTATAAAAATTCGTAATATCAAACTGCGAATACGTGCAGAGAGCCAGAATTTGGCTCGAAAATATGGCTCAGGCCTCGAAATTGGGATGTTTGGAATATTTTGAAAACTGCAGGGAGGTTTGGGACAAATGTGACCAAACGCCGCTTTCAGTACATGGCATATGTTGGGTATAAAAATTCGTAATTTTAAAATGCGAATACGTGCAGAGAGCCAGAATTTGACTCCAAAATATGGCTCAGGCCTTAAAATTGAGATATTTGGGATATTTTGAAAACTGCAGGGGAGTTTGTGCAAAATGTGACTCACTGCTGCTTTCAGGACTTGACATGTGTTGGGTATAAAAAGTCGTAATTTCAAACTGCGAATACGTGCATAGAGCCAGAATTTGCCTCCAAAATATGGCTCAGACCTCGAAATTGGTATGTTTGGGATATTTTGAAAACTGCTTGGGGGGTTTGGGACAAATGTGACCAAACGCCGCTTTCAGTACTTGGCATATGTTGAGTATGAAAATTCGTAATTTCAAACTGCGAATACGTGCAGAGAGCCAGAATTTGGCTCCAAAATATGGATCAGGCCCCGAGATTTGGATGTTTGGGATATTTTGAAAACTGCAGGGAGGTTTGGGAAATATGTGACCAAACGCCGCTTTCAGTACTTGGCATATGTTGGGTATAAAAGTTCGTAATTTCAAACTGCGAATACTTGCAGAAAGCAAGAATTTGGCTCCAAAATATGGCTCAGGCCTCGAAATTGGGATATTTGGGATATTTTGAAAACTTCATTGGAGTTTGTGTAAAATGTGACTCACTGCCGCTTTCAGTACTTGGCATATGTTGGGTATAAAAAGTCGTAATTTCAAACAGCGAATACGCGCAGGGAGCCAGAATTGTGCTCCAAAATATGGCTCAGGCCTCGAAATTGGGATCTTTGGGATATTTTGAAAATTGCAGGGGGGATTGGGACAAATGTGACCAAACGCCGCTTTCAGTACTTGGCATATGTTGGGTATAAAAAGTCGTAATTTCAAACTGCGAATACGTGCAGAGAGCCAGAATTTGGCTGGAAAATATGGCTCAGGCCTCGAAATTGGGATGTTTGGGATATTTTGAAAACTGCAGGGGACTTTGTGCAAAATGTGACTCACTGCCGCTTTCAGTACTTGGCATATGTTGTGTATAAAAAGTCGTAATTTCAAACAGCGAATGTGTGCAGAGAGCCAGAATTTGGCACCAATATAAGGCTCAGGCCTCGAAATTGGGATATTAGATTTATTTTTAAAACTGCTGGGGTGTTTTGTACAAACATGAACAAACACCGCTTTCAGTACTTGGCATATGTTGGGTATAAAAATTCGTAATATCAAATTGCGAATACGTGCAGAGAGCCAGAATTTGGCTCGAAAATATGGCTCAGGGCTCGAAATTGGGATGTTTGGAATATTTTGAAAACTGCAAGGAGGTTTGGGACAAATGTGACCAAACGCCGCTTTCAGTACTTCACATATGTTGGGAATAAAAAAGTCGTAATTTCAAACTGCGAATACGTGCAGAGAGCCAGAATTTGGCTCGAAAATATGGCTCAGGCCTCGAAATTGGGATGTTTGGATTATTTTGAAAACTGCATTGGAGTTTGTGCAAAATGTGACTCACTGCCGCTTTCAGTACTTGGCATATTTTGAGTATAAAAAGTCGTAATTTCAAACAGCGAATACGCGCAGAGAGCCAGAATTGTGCTCCAAAATATGGCTCAGGCCTCGAAATTGGGATCTTTGGGATATTTTGAAAATTGCAGAAGGGATTGGGACAAATGTGACCAAACGCCCTTTCAGAACTTGGCATATGTTGGGTATAAAATGTCGTAATTTCAAACTGCGAATACGTGCAGAGAGCCAGAATTTGGCTGGAAAATATGCCTCAGGCCTCGAAATTGGGATGTTTGGGATATTTTGAAAACTGCAGGGAGGTTTGGGACAAATATGACCAAACGCCGCTTTCGGTACATAGCATATGTTGGGTTTAAAAATCGCAATTTAAAACTGCAAATACCTGCAGAGAGCCAGAATTTGGCTCCAAAATATGGCTCAGGCCTCGAAATTGGGATATTTGGGATATTTCGAAAACTGCAGGGGACTTTGTGCAAAATGTGACTCACTGCCGCTTTCAGTACTTGGCATGTGTTGTGTATAAAAAAGTCGTAATTCCAAACTGCGAATACGTGCACAGAGCCAGAATTTGGCTGTTAAATATGGATCAGGCCTCGAAATTGGGATATTTGGGAAATTTCGAAAACTGCAGGGGAGTTTGTGCAAAATGTCACTCACTGACGCTTTCAGGACTTGGCATGTGTTGGGTATAAAAAGTCGTAATTTCAAACTGCGAATACGTGCATAGAGCCAGAATTTGCCTCCAAAATATGGCTCAGGCCTCGAAATTGGTATGTTTGGGATGTTTTGAAAACTGCAGGGGAGTTTGAGACAAATATGACCAAACGCCGCTTTCAGTACTTGGCATATGTTGGGTATAAAAATCGTAATTTCAAACTGCAAATACGTGCAGAGAGCCAGAATTTCGCTCCAAAATATGGATCAAGCCTCGAAATTTGGATTTTTGGAATATTTTGAAAACTGCAGGGAGGTTTGGGAAATATGTGACCAAACGCCGCTTTCAGTACTTGGCATATGTTGGGTATAAAAATTCTTAATTTCAAATGCGAATACGTGCAGAAAGCCAGAATTTGGCTCCAAAATATAGCTCAGGCCTCGAAATCGGGATATTTGGGATATTTTGAAAACTGCATTGGAGTTTGTGCAAAATGTGACTCACTGGCGCCTTTAGTACTTGGCATATGTTGGGTATAAAAAGTCGTAATTTCAAACAGCGAATACGCGCAGAGAGCTAGAATTTTGCTCCAAAATATGGCTCAGGCCTCGAAATTGGGATCTTAGGGATATTTTGAAAATTGCAGGGGGGATTGGGACAAATGTGACCAAACGCCGCTTTCAGTACTTGGCATATGTTGGGTATAAAAAGTCGTAATTTCAAACTGCGAATACGTGCAGAGAGCCAGAATTTGGCTGGAAAATATGGCTCAGGCCTCGAAATTGGGATGTTTGGGATATTTTGAAAACTGCAGGGGACTTTGTGCAAAATGTGACTCATTGCCGCTTTCAGTACTTGGCATATGTTGGGTATAAAAAGATATAATTTCAAACAGGGAATATGTTCAGAGAGCCAGAATTTGGCACCAATATATGGCTCAGGCCTCGAAATTGGGATATTTGATTTATTTTGAAAACTGCTGGGGTGTTTGGTACAAACATGAACAAACACCGCTTTCAGTACTTGGCATATGTTGGGTATAAAAATTCGTAATATCAAACTGCGAATACGTGCAGAGAGCCAGAATTATGCTCGAAAATATGGCTCAGGCCTCGAAATTGGGATGTTTGGAATATTTTGAAAACTGCAGGGAGGTTTGGGACAAATGTGACCAAACGCCGCTTTCAGTACTTCACATATGTTGGGAATAAAAAAGTCATAATTTCAAACTGCGAATACGTGCAGAGAGCCAGAATTTGGCTCGAAAATATGGCTCAGGCCTCGAAATTGGGATGTTTGGATTATTTTGAAAACTGCGTTGGAGTTTGTGCAAAATGTGACTCACTGCCGCTTTCAGTATTTGGCATATGTTGAGTATAAAAAGTCGTAATTTCAAACAGCGAATTCGCGCAGAGAGCCAGAATTGTGCTCCAAAATATGGCTCAGGCCTCGAAATTGGGATCTTTGGGTTATTTTGAAAATTGCAGAAGGGATTGGGACAAATGTGACCAAACGCCCTTTCAGTACTTGGCATATGTTGGGTATAAAATGTCGTAATTTCAAACTGCGAATACGTGCAGAGAGCCAGAATTTGGCTGGAAAATATGCCTCAGGCCTCGAAATTGGGATGTTTGGGATATTTTGAAAACTGCAGGGGACTTTGTGCAAAATGTGACTCACTGCCGCTTTCAGTACTTGGCATATGTTGGGTATAAAAATATGTAATTTCAGACAGCGAATACGTGCAGAGAGTCAGAATTTTGCTCCAAAATATGGCTCAGGCCTCGAAATTGGGATGTTTGGGATATTTTGAAAACTGCAGGGAGGTTTGGGACAAATATGACCAAACGCCGCTTTCGGTACATAGCATATGTTGGGTTTAAAAATCGTAATTTCAAACTGCAAATACCTGCAGAGAGCCAGAATTTGGCTCCAAAATATGGCTCAGGCCTCGAAATTGGGATATTTGGGATATTTCGAAAACTGCAGGGGACTTTGTGCAAAATGTGACTCACTGCCGCTTTCAGTACTTGGCATATGTTGTGTATAAAAAAGTCGTAATTCCAAACTGCGAATACGTGCACAGAGCCAGAATTTGGCTGTTAAATACGGATCAGGCCTCGAAATTGGGATATTTGGGAAATTTCGAAAACTGCAGGGGAGTTTGTGCAAAATGTCACTCACTGACGCTTTCAGGACTTGGCATGTGTTGGGTATAAAAAGTCGTAATTTCAAACTGCGAATACGTGCATAGAGCCAGAATTTGCCTCCAAAATATGGCTCAGGCCTCGAAATTGGTATGTTTGGGATGTTTTGAAAACTGCAGGGGAGTTTGAGACAAATATGACCAAACGCCGCTTTCAGTACTTGGCATATGTTGGGTATAAAAATCGTAATTTCAAACTGCAAATACGTGCAGAGAGCCAGAATTTCGCTCCAAAATATGGATCAAGACTCGAAA
The DNA here is from genome assembly GCF_040958095.1 of Procambarus clarkii. Lineage (NCBI taxonomy): Eukaryota > Metazoa > Arthropoda > Malacostraca > Decapoda > Cambaridae > Procambarus > Procambarus clarkii. The sequence goes on from NC_091222.1 coordinate 5,288,115, forward strand.
TTTGGATTTTTGGAATATTTTGAAAACTGCAGGGAGGTTTGGGAAATATGTGACCAAACGCCGCTTTCAGTACTTGGCATATGTTGGGTATAAAAATTCTTAATTTCAAATGCGAATACGTGCAGAAAGCCAGAATTTGGCTCCAAAATATAGCTCAGGCCTCGAAATCGGGATATTTGGGATATTTTGAAAACTGCATTAGAGATTGTGCAAAATGTGACTCACTGCCGCCTTCAGTACTTGGCATATGTTGGGTATAAAAAGTCGTAATTTCAAACAGCGAATACGGGCAGAGAGCCAGAATTTTGCTCCAAAATATGGCTCAGGCCTCGAAATTGGGATGTTTGGGATATTTTGAAAACTGCAGGGGACTTTGTGCAAAATGTGACTCATTGCCGCTTTCAGTACTTGGCATATGTTGGGTATAAAAAGATATAATTTCAAACAGGGAATATGTGCAGAGAGCCAGAATTTGGCACCAATATATGGCTCAGGCCTCGAAATTGGGATATTTGATTTATTTTGAAAACTGCTGGGGTGTTTGGTACAAACATGAACAAACACCGCTTTCAGTACTTGGCATATGTTGGGTATAAAAATTCGTAATATCAAACTGCGAATACGTGCAGAGAGCCAGAATTTGGCTCGAAAATATGGCTCAGGCCTCGAAATTGGGATGTTTGGAATATTTTGAAAACTGCAGGGAGGTTTGGGACAAATGTGACCAAACGCCGCTTTCAGTACATGGCATATGTTGGGTATAAAAATTCGTAATTTTAAAATGCGAATACGTGCAGAGAGCCAGAATTTGACTCCAAAATATGGCTCAGGCCTTAAAATTGAGATATTTGGGATATTTTGAAAACTGCAGGGGAGTTTGTGCAAAATGTGACTCACTGCTGCTTTCAGGACTTGACATGTGTTGGGTATAAAAAGTCGTAATTTCAAACTGCGAATACGTGCATAGAGCCAGAATTTGCCTCCAAAATATGGCTCAGACCTCGAAATTGGTATGTTTGGGATATTTTGAAAACTGCTTGGGGGGTTTGGGACAAATGTGACCAAACGCCGCTTTCAGTACTTGGCATATGTTGAGTATGAAAATTCGTAATTTCAAACTGCGAATACGTGCAGAGAGCCAGAATTTGGCTCCAAAATATGGATCAGGCCCCGAGATTTGGATGTTTGGGATATTTTGAAAACTGCAGGGAGGTTTGGGAAATATGTGACCAAACGCCGCTTTCAGTACTTGGCATATGTTGGGTATAAAAGTTCGTAATTTCAAACTGCGAATACTTGCAGAAAGCAAGAATTTGGCTCCAAAATATGGCTCAGGCCTCGAAATTGGGATATTTGGGATATTTTGAAAACTTCATTGGAGTTTGTGTAAAATGTGACTCACTGCCGCTTTCAGTACTTGGCATATGTTGGGTATAAAAAGTCGTAATTTCAAACAGCGAATACGCGCAGGGAGCCAGAATTGTGCTCCAAAATATGGCTCAGGCCTCGAAATTGGGATCTTTGGGATATTTTGAAAATTGCAGGGGGGATTGGGACAAATGTGACCAAACGCCGCTTTCAGTACTTGGCATATGTTGGGTATAAAAAGTCGTAATTTCAAACTGCGAATACGTGCAGAGAGCCAGAATTTGGCTGGAAAATATGGCTCAGGCCTCGAAATTGGGATGTTTGGGATATTTTGAAAACTGCAGGGGACTTTGTGCAAAATGTGACTCACTGCCGCTTTCAGTACTTGGCATATGTTGTGTATAAAAAGTCGTAATTTCAAACAGCGAATGTGTGCAGAGAGCCAGAATTTGGCACCAATATAAGGCTCAGGCCTCGAAATTGGGATATTAGATTTATTTTTAAAACTGCTGGGGTGTTTTGTACAAACATGAACAAACACCGCTTTCAGTACTTGGCATATGTTGGGTATAAAAATTCGTAATATCAAATTGCGAATACGTGCAGAGAGCCAGAATTTGGCTCGAAAATATGGCTCAGGGCTCGAAATTGGGATGTTTGGAATATTTTGAAAACTGCAAGGAGGTTTGGGACAAATGTGACCAAACGCCGCTTTCAGTACTTCACATATGTTGGGAATAAAAAAGTCGTAATTTCAAACTGCGAATACGTGCAGAGAGCCAGAATTTGGCTCGAAAATATGGCTCAGGCCTCGAAATTGGGATGTTTGGATTATTTTGAAAACTGCATTGGAGTTTGTGCAAAATGTGACTCACTGCCGCTTTCAGTACTTGGCATATTTTGAGTATAAAAAGTCGTAATTTCAAACAGCGAATACGCGCAGAGAGCCAGAATTGTGCTCCAAAATATGGCTCAGGCCTCGAAATTGGGATCTTTGGGATATTTTGAAAATTGCAGAAGGGATTGGGACAAATGTGACCAAACGCCCTTTCAGAACTTGGCATATGTTGGGTATAAAATGTCGTAATTTCAAACTGCGAATACGTGCAGAGAGCCAGAATTTGGCTGGAAAATATGCCTCAGGCCTCGAAATTGGGATGTTTGGGATATTTTGAAAACTGCAGGGAGGTTTGGGACAAATATGACCAAACGCCGCTTTCGGTACATAGCATATGTTGGGTTTAAAAATCGCAATTTAAAACTGCAAATACCTGCAGAGAGCCAGAATTTGGCTCCAAAATATGGCTCAGGCCTCGAAATTGGGATATTTGGGATATTTCGAAAACTGCAGGGGACTTTGTGCAAAATGTGACTCACTGCCGCTTTCAGTACTTGGCATGTGTTGTGTATAAAAAAGTCGTAATTCCAAACTGCGAATACGTGCACAGAGCCAGAATTTGGCTGTTAAATATGGATCAGGCCTCGAAATTGGGATATTTGGGAAATTTCGAAAACTGCAGGGGAGTTTGTGCAAAATGTCACTCACTGACGCTTTCAGGACTTGGCATGTGTTGGGTATAAAAAGTCGTAATTTCAAACTGCGAATACGTGCATAGAGCCAGAATTTGCCTCCAAAATATGGCTCAGGCCTCGAAATTGGTATGTTTGGGATGTTTTGAAAACTGCAGGGGAGTTTGAGACAAATATGACCAAACGCCGCTTTCAGTACTTGGCATATGTTGGGTATAAAAATCGTAATTTCAAACTGCAAATACGTGCAGAGAGCCAGAATTTCGCTCCAAAATATGGATCAAGCCTCGAAATTTGGATTTTTGGAATATTTTGAAAACTGCAGGGAGGTTTGGGAAATATGTGACCAAACGCCGCTTTCAGTACTTGGCATATGTTGGGTATAAAAATTCTTAATTTCAAATGCGAATACGTGCAGAAAGCCAGAATTTGGCTCCAAAATATAGCTCAGGCCTCGAAATCGGGATATTTGGGATATTTTGAAAACTGCATTGGAGTTTGTGCAAAATGTGACTCACTGGCGCCTTTAGTACTTGGCATATGTTGGGTATAAAAAGTCGTAATTTCAAACAGCGAATACGCGCAGAGAGCTAGAATTTTGCTCCAAAATATGGCTCAGGCCTCGAAATTGGGATCTTAGGGATATTTTGAAAATTGCAGGGGGGATTGGGACAAATGTGACCAAACGCCGCTTTCAGTACTTGGCATATGTTGGGTATAAAAAGTCGTAATTTCAAACTGCGAATACGTGCAGAGAGCCAGAATTTGGCTGGAAAATATGGCTCAGGCCTCGAAATTGGGATGTTTGGGATATTTTGAAAACTGCAGGGGACTTTGTGCAAAATGTGACTCATTGCCGCTTTCAGTACTTGGCATATGTTGGGTATAAAAAGATATAATTTCAAACAGGGAATATGTGCAGAGAGCCAGAATTTGGCACCAATATATGGCTCAGGCCTCGAAATTGGGATATTTGATTTATTTTGAAAACTGCTGGGGTGTTTGGTACAAACATGAACAAACACCGCTTTCAGTACTTGGCATATGTTGGGTATAAAAATTCGTAATATCAAACTGCGAATACGTGCAGAGAGCCAGAATTATGCTCGAAAATATGGCTCAGGCCTCGAAATTGGGATGTTTGGAATATTTTGAAAACTGCAGGGAGGTTTGGGACAAATGTGACCAAACGCCGCTTTCAGTACTTCACATATGTTGGGAATAAAACAGTCATAATTTCAAACTGCGAATACGTGCAGAGAGCCAGAATTTGGCTCGAAAATATGGCTCAGGCCTCGAAATTGGGATGTTTGGATTATTTTGAAAACTGCGTTGGAGTTTGTGCAAAATGTGACTCACTGCCGCTTTCAGTATTTGGCATATGTTGAGTATAAAAAGTCGTAATTTCAAACAGCGAATTCGCGCAGAGAGCCAGAATTGTGCTCCAAAATATGGCTCAGGCCTCGAAATTGGGATCTTTGGGTTATTTTGAAAATTGCAGAAGGGATTGGGACAAATGTGACCAAACGCCCTTTCAGTACTTGGCATATGTTGGGTATAAAATGTCGTAATTTCAAACTGCGAATACGTGCAGAGAGCCAGAATTTGGCTGGAAAATATGGCTCAGGCCTCGAAATTGGGATGTTTGGGATATTTTGAAAACTGCAGGGGACTTTGTGCAAAATGTGACTCACTGCCGCTTTCAGTACTTGGCATACGTTGGGTATAAAAAGATGTAATTTCAGACAGCGAATACGTGTAGAGAGTCAGAATTTTGCTCCAAAATATGGCTCAGGCCTCGAAATTGGGATGTTTGGGATATTTTCAAAACTGCAGGGAGGTATGGGACAAATATGACCAAACGCCGCTTTCGGTACATAGCATATGTTGGGTTTAAAAATCGTAATTTCAAACTGCAAATACCTGCAGAGAGCCAGAATTTGGCTCCAAAATATGGCTCAGGCCTCGAAATTGGGATATTTGGGATATTTCGAAAACTGCAGGGGACTTTGTGCAAAATGTGACTCACTGCCGCTTTCAGTACTTGGCATATGTTGTGTATAAAAAAGTCGTAATTCCAAACTGCGAATACGTGCACAGAGCCAGAATTTGGCTGTTAAATATGGATCAGGCCTCGAAATTGGGATATTTGGGAAATTTCGAAAACTGCAGGGGAGTTTGTGCAAAATGTCACTCACTGACACTTTCAGGACTTGGCATGTGTTGGGTATAAAAAGTCATAATTTCAAACTGCGAATACGTGCATAGAGCCAGAATTTGCCTCCAAAATATGGCTCAGGCCTCGAAATTGGTATGTTTGGGATGTTTTGAAAACTGCAGGGGAGTTTGAGACAAATATGACCAAACGCCGCTTTCAGTACTTGGCATATGTTGGGTATAAAAATCGTAATTTCAAACTGCAAATACGTGCAGAGAGCCAGAATTTCGCTCCAAAATATGGATCAAGCCTCGAAATTTGGATTTTTGGAATATTTTGAAAACTGCAGGGAGGTTTGGGAAATATGTGACCAAACGCCGCTTTCAGTACTTGGCATATGTTGGGTATAAAAATTCTTAATTTCAAATGCGAATACGTGCAGAAAGCCAGAATTTGGCTCCAAAATATAGCTCAGGCCTCGAAATCGGGATATTTGGGATATTTTGAAAACTGCATTGGAGTTTGTGCAAAATGTGACTCACTGCCGCCTTCAGTACTTGGCATATGTTGGGTATAAAAAGTCGTAATTTCAAACAGCGAATACGCGCAGAGAGCTAGAATTTTGCTCCAAAATATGGCTCAGGCCTCGAAATTGGGATCTTAGGGATATTTTGAAAATTGCAGGGGGGATTGGGACAAATGTGACCAAACGCCGCTTTCAGTACTTGGCATATGTTGGGTATAAAAAGTCGTAATTTCAAACTGCGAATACGTGCAGAGAGCCAGAATTTGGCTGGAAAATATGGCTCAGGCCTCGAAATTGGGATGTTTGGGATATTTTGAAAACTGCAGGGGACTTTGTGCAAAATGTGACTCATTGCCGCTTTCAGTACTTGGCATATGTTGGGTATAAAAAGATATAATTTCAAACAGGGAATATGTGCAGAGAGCCAGAATTTGGCACCAATATATGGCTCAGGCCTCGAAATTGGGATATTTGATTTATTTTGAAAACTGATGGGGTGTTTGGTACAAACATGAACAAACACCGCTTTCAGTACTTGGCATATGTTGGGTATAAAAATTCGTAATATCAAACTGCGAATACGTGCAGAGAGCCAGAATTTGGCTCGAAAATATGGCTCAGGCCTCGAAATTGGGATGTTTGGAATATTTTGAAAACTGCAGGGAGGTTTGGGACAAATGTGACCAAACGCCGCTTTCAGTACTTCACATATGTTGGGAATAAAAAAGTCATAATTTCAAACTGCGAATACGTGCAGAGAGCCAGAATTTGGCTCGAAAATATGGCTCAGGCCTCGAAATTGGGATGTTTGGATTATTTTGAAAACTGCGTTGGAGTTCGTGCAAAATGTGACTCACTGCCGCTTTCAGTATTTGGCATATGTTGAGTATAAAAAGTCGTAATTTCAAACAGCGAATTCGCGCAGAGAGCCAGAATTGTGCTCCAAAATATGGCTCAGGCCTCGAAATTGGGATCTTTGGGTTATTTTGAAAATTGCAGAAGGGATTGGGACAAATGTGACCAAACGCCCTTTCAGTACTTGGCATATGTTGGGTATAAAAAAGTCGTAATTCCAAGAAGCGAATACGGGCAGACAGCCAGAATTTGGCTGCAAAATATGGCTCAGGCCTCGAAATTGGGATATTTGGGATATTTTGAAAACTGCAGGGGACTTTGTGCAAAATGGGGCTCACTGCCACTTTCAGTACTTGGCATATGTTGAGTATAAAAAGTCGTATTTTCACACTACGAATACGTGCAGAGAGCCAGAATTTGGCTCGAAAATATGGCTCAGGCCTCGAAATTGGGATGTTTGGGATATTTTGAAAAGTGCTGGGAGGTTTGGGACAAATGTGACCAAACGCCGCTTTCAGTACATGGCATATGTTGGGTATAAAAATTCGTAATTTTAAACTGCGAATACGTGCAGAGAGCCAGAATTTGTCTCCAAAATATGGCTCATGCCTTAAAATTGGGATATTTGGGATATTTTGAAAACTGCAGGGGAGTTTGTGCAAAATGTGACTCACTGCTGCTTTCAGGACTTGACATGTGTTGGGTATAAAAAGTCGTAATTTCAAACTGCGAATACGTGCATAGAGCCAGAATTTGCCTCCAAAATATGGCTCAGGCCTCGAAATTGGTATGTTTGGGATATTTTAAAAACTGCTTGGGGGGTTTGGGACAAATGTGACCAAACGCCGCTTTCAGTACTTGGCATATGTTGAGTATGAAAATTCGTAATTTCAAACTGCGAGTACGTGCAGAGAGCCAGAATTTGGCTCCAAAATATGGATCAGGCCCCGAAATTTGGATGTTTGGGATATTTTGAAAACTGAAGGGAGGTTTGGGAAATATGTGACCAAACGCCGCTTTCAGTACTTGGCATATGTTGGGTATAAAAGTTCGTAATTTCAAACTGCGAATACTTGCAGAAAGCAAGAATTTGGCTCCAAAATATGGCTCAGGTCTCGAAATTGGGATATTTGGGATATTTTGAAAACTTCATTGGAGTTTGTGTAAAATGTGACTCACTGCCGCTTTCAGTACTTGGCATATGTTGGGCATAAAAAGTCGTAATTTCAAACAGCGAATACGCGCAGAGAGCCAGAATTGTGCTCCAAAATATGGCTCAGGCCTCGAAATTGGGATCTTTGGAATATTTTGAAAATTGCAGGAGGGATTGGGACAAATGTGACCAAACGCCCTTTCAGTACATGGCATATGTTGGGTATAAAATGTCGTAATTTCAAACTGCGAATACGTGCAGAGAGCCAGAATTTGGCTGGAAAATATGGCTCAGGCCTCGAAATTGGTATGTTTGGGATGTTTTGAAAACTGCTGGGGGGTTTGGGACAAATGTGACCAAACGCCGCTTTCAGTACTTGGCATATGTTGAGTATGAAAAGTCGTAATTTCAAACTACGAATACATGCAGAGAGCCTGAATTTGGCTCCAAAATATGGCTCAGGCCTCGAAATTGGGATGTTAGGGATATTTTGAAAACTGCAGGGGAGTTTGAGACAAATATGACCAAACGCCGCTTTCAGTACTTGGCATATGTTGGGTATAAAAGTCGTAATTTCAAACAGCGAATACGTGCAGAGAGCCTGAATTTGGCTCCAAAATATGGCTCAGGCCTCGAAATTGGGATGTTTGGGATATTTTGAAAACTGCAGGGAGGTTTGCGACAAATATGACCAAACGCTGCTTTCAGTACTTGGCATATGTTGGGTATAAAAATCGTAATTTCAAACTGCAAATACGTGCAGAGAGCCAGAATTTGGCTCCAAAATATGGAACAAGCCTCGAAATTTGGATTTTTGGAATATTTTGAAAACTTCAGGGAGGTTTGGGAAATATGTGACCAAACGCCGCTTTCAGTACTTGGCATATGTTGGGTATAAAAATTCGTAATTTCAAAGTGCGAATACGTGCAGAAAGCCAGAATTTGGCTCCAAAATATAGCTCAGGCCTCGAAATCGGGATATTTGGGATATTTTGAAAACTGCATTGGAGTTTGTGCAAAATGTGACTCACTGCCGCTTTCACTACTTGGCATATGTTGGGTATAAAAAGTCGTAATTTCAAACAGCGAATACGTGCAGAGAGCCAGAATTTTGCTCCAAAATATGGCTCAGGCCTCGAAATTGGGATCTTAGGGATATTTTGAAAATTGCAGGGGGGATTGGGACAAATGTGACCAAACGCCGCTTTCAGTACTTGGCATATGTTGGGTATAAAAAGTCGTAATTTCAAACTGCGAATACCTGCAGAGAGCCAGAATTTGGCTGGAAAATATGGCTCAGGCCTCGAAATTGGGATGTTTGGGATATTTTGAAAACTGCAGGGGACTTTGTGCAAAATGTGACTCACTGCCGCTTTCAGTACTTGGCATATGTTGGGTATAAAAAGACGTAATTTCAAACAGCGAATATGTGCAGAGAGCCAGAATTTGGCACCAATATATGGCTCAGGCCTCGAAATTGGGATATTTTATTTATTTTGAAAACTGCTGGGGTGTTTGGTACAAACATGAACAAACACCGCTTTCAGTACTTGGCATATGTTGGGTATAAAAATTCGTAATATCAAACTGCGAATACGTGCAGAGAGCCAGAATTTGGCTCGAAAATATGGCTCAGGCCTTGAAATTCGGATATTTGGGATATTTTGAAAACTGCAGGGGAGTTTGTGCAAAATGTGACTCACTGCCGCTTTCAGGACTTGGCATGTGTTGGGTATAAAAAGTCGTAATTTCAAACTGCGAATACGTGCATAGAGCCAGAATTTGCCTCCAAAATATGGCTCAGGCCTCGAAATTGGTATGTTTGGGATATTTTGAAAACTGCTGGGGGGTTTGGGACAAATGTGACCAAATGCCGCTTTCAGTACTTGGCATATGTTGAGTATGAAAAGTCGTAATTTCAAACTGCGAATACGTGCAGAGAGCCTGAATTTGGCTCCAAAATATGGATCAGGCCTCGAAATTGGGATGTTTGGAATATTTCGAAAATTGCAGGGGGGAGTGGGACAAATGAGACCAAACGCCGCTTTCAGTACTTGGCATATGTTGGGTATAAAAAATTCGTAATTTCAAAATGCGAATACATGCAGAGAGCCAGAATTTGGCTGGAAAATATGGCTCAGGCCTCGAAATTGGGATGTTTGGGATATTTTGAAAACTGCAGGGGACTTTGTGCAAAATGTGACTCACTGCCGCTTTCAGTACTTAGCATATGTTGGGTATAAAAAAGTCGTAATTCCAAGAAGCGAATACGGGCAGAGAGCCAGAATTTGGCTCCAAAATATGGCTCAGGCCTCGAAATTGGGATATTTGGGATATTTTGAAAACTGCAGGGGACTTTGTGCAAAATGTGACTCACTGCCGCTTTCAGTACTTGGTATATGTTGGGTATAAAAAATTCGTAATTCAAACTGCGAATACATGCACAGAGCCAGAATTTGGCTGTTAAATATGGATCAGGACTCGAAATTGGGATATTTGGGAAATTTCGAAAACTGCAGGGGAGTTTGTGCAAAATGTCACTCACTGCCGCTTTCAGGACTTGGCATGTGTTGGGTATAAAAAGTCGTAATTTCAAACTGCGAATACGTGCATAGAGCCAGAATTTGCCTCCAAAATATGGCTCAGGCCTCGAAATTGGTATGTTTGATATATTTTGAAAACTGCTGGGGGGTTTGGGACAAATGTGACCAAACGCCGCTTTCAGTACTTGGCATATGTTGGGTATAAAAGTCGTAATTTCAAACAGCGAATACGTGCAGAGAGCCTGAATTTGGCTCCAAAATATGGCTCAGGCCTCGAAATTGGGATGTTTGGGATATTTTGAAAACTGCAGGGAGGTTTGGGACAAATATGACCAAACGCCGCTTTCAGTACTTGGCATATGTTGGGTATAAAAATCGTAATTTCAAACTGCAAATAGGTGCAGAGAGCCAGAATTTGGCTCCAAAATATGGAAGAAGCCTCGAAATTTGGATTTTTGGAATATTTTGAAAACTGCAGGGAGGTTTAGGAAATATGTGACCAAACGCCGCTTTCAGTACTTGGCATATGTTGGGTATAAAAATTCGTAATTTCAAAATGCGAATACGTGCAGAAAGCCAGAATTTGGCTCCAAAATATAGCTCAGGCCTCGAAATCGGGATATTTGGGATATTTTGAAAACTGCATTGGAGTTTGTGCAAAATGTGACTCACTGCCGCTTTCAGTACTTGGCATATGTTGGGTATAAAAAGTCGTAATTTCAAACAGCGAATACGTGCAGAGAGCCAGAATTTTGCTCCAAAATATGGCTCAGGCCTCGAAATTGGGATCTTAGGGATATTTTGAAAATTTCAGGGGGGATTGGGACAAATGTGACCAAACACCGCTTTCAGTACTTGGCATATGTTGGGTATAAAAATTCGTAATATCAAACTGCGAATACGTGCAGAGAGCCAGAATTTGGCTCGAAAATATGGCTCAGGCCTCGAAATTGGGATGTTTGGAATATTTTGAAAACTGCAGGGGACTTTGTGCAAAATGGGGCTCACTGCCACTTTCAGTACTTGGCATATGTTGGGTATAAAATGTCGTATTTTCAAACTACGAATACGTGCAGAGAGCCAGAATTTGGCTCGAAAATATGGCTCAGGCCTCGAAATTGGGATGTTTGGGATATTTTGAAAAGTGCAGGGAGGTTTGGGACAAATGAGACCAAACGCCGCTTTCAGTACTTGGCATATGTTGGGTATAAAAAATTCGTAATTTCAAACTGCGAATACGTGCAGAGAGCCAGAATTGTGCTCCAAAATATGGCTCAGGCCTCGAAATTGGGATATTTGGGATATTTTGAAAACTGCAGGGGACTTTGTACAAAATGTGACTCACTGCCGCTGTCAGTACTTGGCATATGTTGGGAATAAAAAATTCGGATTTTAAAACTGCGAATACGTGCAGAGAGCCAGGATTTGGATCCAAAATATGGCTTAGGCCTCGAAATTGGTATGTTTGGGATATTTTGAAAATTGCAGGGGGGATTGGGACAAATGTGACCAAACGCCGCTTTCAGTACTTGGCATGTGTTGGGTATAAAAAAGTCGCAATTTCAAACTGCGAATACGTGCAGAGAGCCAGAATTTGGCTCCAAAATATGCCTCAGGCCTCGAAATTGGAATGTTTGGGATATTTTGAAAACTGCAGGGGAGTTTGGGACAAATATGACCAATCGCCGCTTTCAGTACTTGGCATATGTTGGGTATAAAATTCGTAATTTCAAACAGCGAATACGTGCAGAGAGCCTGAATTTGGCTCCAAAATATGGCTCAGGCCTCGAAATTGGGATGTTTGGGATATTTTGAAAACTGCAGGGGACTTTGTGCAAAATGTGACTCACTGCCGCTTTCAGTACTTGGCATATGTTTGGTATAAAAAAGTCGTAATTCCAAGAAGCGAATACGTGCAGAGAGCCAGAATTTGGCTCCAAAATATGGCTCAGAACTCGAAATTGGGATATTTGGGATATTTTGAAAACTGCAGGGGACTTTGTGCAAAATGGGGCTCACTGCCACTTTCTGTACATGGCATATGTTGGGTATAAAAATTCGTAATTTTAAACTGTGAATACGTGCAGAGAGCCAGAATTTGACTCCAAAATATGGCTCAGGCCTTAAAATTGGGATATTTGGGATATTTTGAAAACTGCAGTGGAGTTTGTTCAAAATGTGACTCACTGCCGCTTTCAGGACTTGGCATGTGTTGGGTATAAAAAGTCGTAATTTCAAACTGCGAATACGTGCATAGAGCCAGAATTTGCCTCCAAAATATGGCTCAGGCCTCGAAATTGGTATGTTTGGGATATTTTAAAAACTGCTTGGGGGGTTTGGGACAAATGTGACCAAACGCCGCTTTCAGTACTTGGCATATGTTGAGTATGAAAATTCGTAATTTCAAACTGCGAGTACGTGCAGAGAGCCAGAATTTGGCTCCAAAATATGGATCAGGCCCCGAAATTTGGATGTTTGGGATATTTTGAAAACTGCAGGGAGGTTTGGGAAATATGTGACCAAACGCCGCTTTCAGTACTTGGCATATGTTGGGTATAAAAGTTCGTAATTTCAAACTGCGAATACTTGCAGAAAGCAAGAATTTGGCTCCAAAATATGGCTCAGGTCTCGAAATTGGGATATTTGGGATATTTTGAAAACTTCATTGGAGTTTGTGTAAAATGTGACTCACTGCCGCTTTCAGTACTTTGCATATGTTGGGCATAAAAAGTCGTAATTTCAAACAGCGAATACGCGCAGAGAGCCAGAATTGTGCTCCAAAATATGGCTCAGGCCTCGAAATTGGGATCTTTGGAATATTTTGAAAATTGCAGGAGGGATTGGGACAAATGTGACCAAACGCCCTTTCAGTACATGGCATATGTTGGGTATAAAATGTCGTAATTTCAAACTGCGAATACGTGCAGAGAGCCAGAATTTGGCTGGAAAATATGGCTCAGGCCTCGAAATTGGTATGTTTGGGATATTTTGAAAACTGCTGGGGGGTTTGGGACAAATGTGACCAAACGCCGCTTTCAGTACTTGGCATATGTTGAGTATGAAAAGTCGTAATTTCAAACTACGAATACATGCAGAGAGCCTGAATTTGGCTCCAAAATATGGCTCAGGCCTCGAAATTGGGATGTTAGGGATATTTTGAAAACTGCAGGGGAGTTTGAGACAAATATGACCAAACGCCGCTTTCAGTACTTGGCATATGTTGGGTATAAAAATCGTAATTTCAAACTGCAAATACGTGCAGAGAGCCAGAATTTGGCTCCAAAATATGGAACAAGCCTCGAAATTTGGATTTTTGGAATATTTTGAAAACTTCAGGGAGGTTTGGGAAATATGTGACCAAACGCCGCTTTCAGTACTTGGCATATGTTGGGTATAAAAAGTCGTAATTTCAAAGTGCGAATACGTGCAGAGAGCCAGAATTTGGCTCCAAAATATAGGCTCAGGCCTCGAAATCGGGATATTTGGGATATTTTGAAAACTGCATGGGAGTTTGTGCAAAATGTGACTCACTGCCGCTTTCAGTACTTGGCATATGTTGGGTATAAAAAGTCGTAATTTCAAACAGCGAATACGTGCAGAGAGCCAGAATTTTGCTCCAAAATATGGCTCAGGCCTCGAAATTGGGATCTTAGGGATATTTTGAAAATTGCAGGGGGGATTGGGACAAATGTGACCAAACGCCGCTTTCAGTACTTGGCATATGTTGGGTATAAAAAGTCGTAATTTCAAACTGCGAATACGTGCAGAGAGCCAGAATTTGGCTGGAAAATATGGCTCAGGCCTCGAAATTGGGATGTTTGGGATATTTTGAAAACTGCAGGGGACTTTGTGCAAAATGTGACTCACTGCCGCTTTCAGTACTTGGCATATGTTGGGTATAAAAAGACGTAATTTCAAACAGCGAATATGTGCAGAGAGCCAGAATTTGGCACCAATATATGGCTCAGGCCTCGAAATTGGGATATTTTATTTATTTTGAAAACTGCTGGGGTGTTTGGTACAAACATGAACAAACACCGCTTTCAGTACTTGGCATATGTTGGGTATAAAAATTCGTAATATCAAACTGCGAATACGTGCAGAGAGCCAGAATTTGGCTCGAAAATATGGCTCAGGCCTTGAAATTCGGATATTTGGGATATTTTGAAAACTGCAGGGGAGTTTGTGCAAAATGTGACTCACTGCCGCTTTCAGGACTTGGCATGTGTTGGGTATAAAAAGTCGTAATTTCAAACTGCGAATACGTGCATAGAGCCAGAATTTGCCTCCAAAATATGGCTCAGGCCTCGAAATTGGTATGTTTGGGATATTTTGAAAACTGCTGGGGGGTTTGGGACAAATGTGACCAAATGCCGCTTTCAGTACTTGGCATATGTTGAGTATGAAAAGTCGTAATTTCAAACTGCGAATACGTGCAGAGAGCCTGAATTTGGCTCCAAAATATGGATCAGGCCTCGAAATTGGGATGTTTGGAATATTTCGAAAATTGCAGGGGGGAGTGGGACAAATGAGACCAAACGCCGCTTTCAGTACTTGGCATATGTTGGGTATAAAAAATTCGTAATTTCAAAATGCGAATACGTGCAGAGAGCCAGAATTTGGCTGGAAAATATGGCTCAGGCCTCGAAATTGGGATGTTTGGGATATTTTGAAAACTGCAGGGGACTTTGTGCAAAATGTGACTCACTGCCGCTTTCAGTACTTAGCATATGTTGGGTATAAAAAAGTCGTAATTCCAAGAAGCGAATACGGGCAGAGAGCCAGAATTTGGCTCCAAAATATGGCTCAGGCCTCGAAATTGGGATATTTGGGATATTTTGAAAACTGCAGGGGACTTTGTGCAAAATGTGACTCACTGCCGCTTTCAGTACTTGGTATATGTTGGGTATAAAAAATTCGTAATTCAAACTGCGAATACATGCACAGAGCCAGAATTTGGCTGTTAAATATGGATCAGGACTCGAAATTGGGATATTTGGGAAATTTCGAAAACTGCAGGGGAGTTTGTGCAAAATGTCACTCACTGCCGCTTTCAGGACTTGGCATGTGTTGGGTATAAAAAGTCGTAATTTCAAACTGCGAATACGTGCATAGAGCCAGAATTTGCCTCCAAAATATGGCTCAGGCCTCGAAATTGGTATGTTTGGGATATTTTGAAAACTGCTGGGGGGTTTGGGACAAATGTGACCAAACGCCGCTTTCAGTACTTGGCATATGTTGGGTATAAAAGTCGTAATTTCAAACAGCGAATACGTGCAGAGAGCCTGAATTTGGCTCCAAAATATGGCTCAGGCCTCGAAATTGGGATGTTTGGGATATTTTGAAAACTGCAGGGAGGTTTGGGACAAATATGACCAAACGCCGCTTTCAGTACTTGGCATATGTTGGGTATAAAAATCGTAATTTCAAACTGCAAATAGGTGCAAAGAGCCAGAATTTGGCTCCAAAATATGGAACAAGCCTCGAAATTTGGATTTTTGGAATATTTTGAAAACTGCAGGGAGGTTTAGGAAATATGTGACCAAACGCCGCTTTCAGTACTTGGCATATGTTGGGTATAAAAATTCGTAATTTCAAAATGCGAATACGTGCAGAAAGCCAGAATTTGGCTCCAAAATATAGCTCGAGCCTCGAAATCGGGATATTTGGGATATTTTGAAAACTGCATTGGAGTTTGTGCAAAATGTGACTCACTGCCGCTTTCAGTACTTGGCATATGTTGGGTATAAAAAGTCGTAATTTCAAACAGCGAATACGTGCAGAGAGCCAGAATTTTGCTCCAAAATATGGCTCAGGCCTCGAAATTGGGATCTTAGGGATATTTTGAAAATTTCAGGGGGGATTGGGACAAATGTGACCAAACTCCGCTTTCAGTACTTGGCATATGTTGGGTATAAAAATTCGTAATATCAAACTGCGAATACGTGCAGAGAGCCAGAATTTGGCTCGAAAATATGGCTCAGGTCTCGAAATTGGGATGTTTGGAATATTTTGAAAACTGCAGGGGACTTTGTGCAAAATGGGGCTCACTGCCACTTTCAGTACTTGGCATATGTTGGGTATAAAATGTCGTATTTTCAAACTACGAATACGTGCAGAGAGCCAGAATTTGGCTCGAAAATATGGCTCAGGCCTCGAAATTGGGATGTTTGGGATATTTTGAAAAGTGCAGGGAGGTTTGGGACAAATGAGACCAAACGCCGCTTTCAGTACTTGGCATATGTTGGGTATAAAAAATTCGTAATTTCAAACTGCGAATACGTGCAGAGAGCCAGAATTTGGCTCCAAAATATGGCTCAGGCCTCGAAATTGGGATATTTGGGATATTTTGAAAACTGCAGGGGACTTTGTACAAAATGTGACTCACTGCCGCTGTCAGTACTTGGCATATGTTGGGAATAAAAAATTCGGATTTTAAAACTGCGAATACGTGCAGAGAGCCAGGATTTGGATCCAAAATATGGCTTAGGCCTCGAAATTGGGATGTTTGGGATATTTTGAAAATTGCAGGGGGGATTGGGACAAATGTGACCAAACGCCGCTTTCAGTACTTGGCATGTGTTGGGTATAAAAAAGTCGCAATTTCAAACTGCGAATACGTGCAGAGAGCCAGAATTTGGCTCCAAAATATGCCTCAGGCCTCGAAATTGGTATGTTTGGGATATTTTGAAAACTGCTGGTGGGTTTGGGACAAATGTGACCAAACGCCGCTTTCAGTACTTGGCATATGTTGGGTATAAAACTCGTAATTTCAAACAGCGAATACGTGCAGAGAGCCTGAATTTGGCTCCAAAATATGGCTCAGGCCTCGAAATTGGGATGTTTGGGATATTTTGAAAACTGCAGGGAGGTTTGGGACAAATATGACCAAACGCCGCTTTCAGTACTTGGCATATGTTGGGTATAAAAATCGTAATTTCAAACTGCAAATAGGTGCAGAGAGCCAGAATTTGGCTCCAAAATATGGAACAAGCCTCGAAATTGGGATTTTTGGAATATTTTGAAAACTGCAGGGAGGTTTAGGAAATATGTGACCAAACGCCGCTTTCAGTACTTGGCATATGTTGGGTATAAAAATTCGTAATTTCAAAATGCGAATACGTGCAGAAAGCCAGAATTTGGCTCCAAAATATAGCTCAGGCCTCGAAATCGGGATATTTGGGATATTTTGAAAACTGCATTGGAGTTTGTGCAAAATGTGACTCACTGCCGCTTTCAGTACTTGGCATATGTTGGGTATAAAAAGTCGTAATTTCAAACAGCGAATACGTGCAGAGAGCCAGAATTTTGCTCCAAAATATGGCTCAGGCCTCGAAATTGGGATCTTAGGGATATTTTGAAAATTTCAGGGGGGATTGGGACAAATGTGACCAAACACCGCTTTCATGTACTTGGCATATGTTGGGTATAAAAATTCGTAATATCAAACTGCGAATACGTGCAGAGAGCCAGAATTTGGCTCGAAAATATGGCTCAGGCCTCGAAATTGGGATGTTTGGAATATTTTGAAAACTGCAGGGGACTTTGTGCAAAATGGGGCTCACTGCCACTTTCAGTTACTTGGCATATGTTGGGTATAAAATGTCGTATTTTCAAACTACGAATACGTGCAGAGAGCCAGAATTTGGCTCGAAAATATGGCTCAGGCCTCGAAATTGGGATGTTTGGGATATTTTGAAAAGTGCAGGGAGGTTTGGGACAAATGAGACCAAACGCCGCTTTCAGTACTTGGCATATGTTGGGTATAAAAAATTCGTAATTTCAAACTGCGAATACGTGCAGAGAGCCAGAATTTGGCTCCAAAATATGGCTCAGGCCTCGAAATTGGGATATTTGGGATATTTTGAAAACTGCAGGGGACTTTGTACAAAATGTGACTCACTGCCGCTGTCAGTACTTGGCATATGTTGGGAATAAAAAATTCGGATTTTAAAACTGCGAATACGTGCAGAGAGCCAGGATTTGGATCCAAAATATGGCTTAGGCCTCGAAATTGGGATGTTTGGGATATTTTGAAAATTGCAGGGGGGATTGGGACAAATGTGACCAAACGCCGCTTTCAGTACTTGGCATGTGTTGGGTATAAAAAAGTCGCAATTTCAAACTGCGAATACGTGCAGAGAGCCAGAATTTGGCTCCAAAATATGCCTCAGGCCTCGAAATTGGAATGTTTGGGATATTTTGAAAACTGCAGGGGAGTTTGGGACAAATATGACCAATCGCCGCTTTCAGTACTTGGCATATGTTGGGTATAAAATTCGTAATTTCAAACAGCGAATACGTGCAGAGAGCCTGAATTTGGCTCCAAAATATGGCTCAGGCCTCGAAATTGGGATGTTTGGGATATTTTGAAAACTGCAGGGGACTTTGTGCAAAATGTGACTCACTGCCGCTTTCAGTACTTGGCATATGTTTGGTATAAAAAAGTCGTAATTCCAAGAAGCGAATACGTGCAGAGAGCCAGAATTTGGCTCCAAAATATGGCTCAGAACTCGAAATTGGGATATTTGGGATATTTTGAAAACTGCAGGGGACTTTGTGCAAAATGGGGCTCACTGCCACTTTCTGTACATGGCATATGTTGGGTATAAAAATTCGTAATTTTAAACTGTGAATACGTGCAGAGAGCCAGAATTTGACTCCAAAATATGGCTCAGGCCTTAAAATTGGGATATTTGGGATATTTTGAAAACTGCAGTGGAGTTTGTTCAAAATGTGACTCACTGCCGCTTTCGGGACTTGGCATGTGTTGGGTATAAAAAGTCGTAATTTCAAACTGCGAATACGTGCATAGAGCCAGAATTTGCCTCCAAAATATGGCTCAGGCCTCGAAATTGGTATGTTTGCGATATTTTGAAAACTGCTGGGGGGTTTGGGACAAATGTGACCAAACGCCGCGTTCAGTACTTGGCATATGTTGAGTATGAAAAGTCGTAATTTCAAACTGCGAATATGTGCAGAGAGCCTGAATTTGGCTCCAAAATATGGATCAGGCCCCGAAATTTGGATGTTTGGGATATTTTGAAAACTGCAGGGAGGTTTGGGAAATATGTGACCTATCGCTGCTTTCAGTACTTGGCATATGTTGGGTATAAAAGTTCGTAATTTCAAACTGCAAATACTTGCAGAAAGCCAGAATTTGGCTCCAAAATATGGTTCAGGCCTCGAAATTGGGATCTTTCGGATATTTTGAAAATTGCAGGAGGGATTGGGACAAATGTGACCAAACGCCCTTTCAGAACTTGGCATATGTTGAGTATGAAAAGTCGTAATTTCAAACTGCGAATATGTGCAGAGAGCCTGAATTTGGCTCCAAAATATGGATCAGGCCCCGAAATTTGGATGTTTGGGATATTTTGAAAACTGCAGGGAGCTTTGGTACAATATGTGACCTAACTGCTGATGTCAGTACTTGGCATATGTTGGGTATAAAATGTTCGTAATTTCAAACTGCGAAATACTTGCAGAGAAGCCAGGAATTTGGCTCCAAAATATGGCTTCAGGCCTCGAAATTGGGATCTTTGGGATATTTTGAAAATTGCAGGAGGGATTGGGACAAATGTGACCAAACGCCGCTTTCAGTACTTGGCATATGCTTGGGTATAAAAATGTCGTAATTTCAAACTGCGAATACGTGCAGAGAGCCAGAATTTGGCTGGCAAAATATGGCTCAGGCCTCGAAATTGGAATGTTTGGGATATTTTGAAAACTGCAGGGGACTTTGTGACAAATAGTGACTCACTCGCCGCTTTCAAGTAATTGGCATATGTTGGGTATAAAAAGTCGTAATTCAAGACAGCGAATACGTGCAGAGAGCCATGAATTTGGCTCCAAAATATGGCTCAGGCCTCGAAATTGGGATATTTGGGATATTTTGAAAACTGCAGGGGACTTTGTGCAAAATGTGACTCACTGCCGCTTTCAGTACTTGGCATATGTTTGGTATAAAAAAGTCGTAATTTCCAAGAAGCGAATACGTGCAGAGAGCCAGAATTTGGCTCCAAAATATGGCTCAGAACTCGAAATTGGGATATTTGGGATATTTTGAAAACTGCAGGGGAGCTTTGTGACAAATATGGGCTCAACTGCCACTTTCATGTACATGGCATATTTTGGGTATAAAAATTCGTAATTTTAAACTGTGAATACGTGCAGAGAGCCAGAATTTGACTCCAAAATATGGCTCAGGCCTTAAAATTGGGATATTTGGGATATTTTGAAAACTGCAGTGGAGTTTGTTCAAAATGTGACTCACTGCCGCTTTCAGGACTTGGCATGTGTTGGGTATAAAAAGTCGTAATTTCAAACTGCGAATACGTGCATAGAGCCAGAATTTGCCTCCAAAATATGGCTCAGGCCTCGAAATTGGTATGTTTGCGATATTTTGAAAACTGCTGGGGGGTTTGGGACAAATGTGACCAAACGCCCTTTCAGAACTTGGCATATGTTGAGTATGAAAAGTCGTAATTTCAAACTGCGAATATGTGCAGAGAGCCTGAATTTGGCTCCAAAATATGGATCAGGCCCCGAAATTTGGATGTTTGGGATATTTTGAAAACTGCAGGGAGGTTTGGGAAATATGTGACCTAACGCTGCTTTCAGTACTTGGCATATGTTGGGTATAAATGTTCGTAATTTCAAACTGCAAATACTTGCAGAAAGCCAGAATTTGGCTCCAAAATATGGTTCAGGCCTCGAAATTGGGATCTTTGGGATATTTTGAAAATTGCAGGAGGGATTGGGACAAATGTGACCAAACGCCCTTTCAGAACTTGGCATATGTTGGGTATAAAATGTCGTAATTTCAAACTGCGAATACGTGCAGAGAGCCAGAATTTGGCTGGAAAATATGGCTCAGGCCTCGAAATTGGGATGTTTGGGATATTTTGAAAACTGCAGGGGACTTTGTGCAAAATGTGACTCACTGCCGCTTTCAATAATTGGCATATGTTGGGTATAAAAAAGTCGTAATTCCAAGAAGCGAATACGGGCAGAGAGCCAGAATTTGGCTCCAAAATATGGCTCAGGCCTCGAAATTGGGATATTTGGGATATTTTGAAAACTGCAGGGGACTTTGTGCAAAATGGGGCTCACTGCCACTTTCAGTACTTGGCATATGTTGGGTATAAAAAGTCGTATTTTCAAACTACGAATACGTGCAGAGAGCCAGAATTTGGCTCAAAAATATGGCTCAGGCCTCGAAATTGGGATGTTTTGGATATTTTGAAAAGTGCAGGGAGGTTTGGGACAAATATGACCAAACGCCGCTTTCAGTACAAGGCATATGTTGGGTATAAAAATTCGTAATTTTAAACTGCGAATACGTGCAGAGAGCCAGAATTTGACTCCAAAATATGGCTCAGGCCTTGAAATTGGGATATTTGGGATATATTGAAAACTGCAGGGGAGTTTGTGCAAAATGTGACTCACTGCCGCTTTCAGGACTTGGCATGTGTTGGGTATAAAAAGTCGTAATTTCAAACTGCGAATTAGTGCATAGAGCCAGAATTTGCCTCAAAAATATGGCTCAGGCCTGGAAATATGTATGTTTGGGATATTTTGAAAACTGCTGGGGGGTTTGGGACAAATGTGACCAAACGCCGCTTTCAGTACTTGGCATATGTTGGGTATAAAAAATTCGTAATTTCAAACTGCGAATACGTGCAGAGAGCCAGAATTTGGCTCCAAAATATGGCTCAGGCCTCGAAATTGGGATATTTGAGATATTTGGAAAACTGCAGGGGACTTTGTGCAAAATGTGACTCACTGCCGCTGTCAGTACTTGGCATATGTTGGGAATAAAAAATTCGGAATTTAAAACTGCGAATACGTGCAGAGAGCCAGAATTTGGCTCCAAAATATGGCTCAGGCCTCGAAATTAGGATGTTTGGGATATTTTGAAAAGTGCAGGGAGGTTTGGGACAAATGTGACCAAACGCCGCTTTCAGTACAAGGCATATGTTGGTTATAAAAAATCGTAATTTTAAACTGCGAATACGTGCAGAGAGCCAGAATTTGACTCCAAAATATGGCTCAGGCCTTGAAATTGGGATATTTGGGATATATTGAAAACTGCAGGGGAGTTTGTGCAAAATGTGACTCACTGCCGCTTTCAGGACATGGCATGTGTTGGGTATAAAAAGTCGTAATTTCAAACTGCGAATACGTGCATAGAGCCAGAATTTGCCTCCAAAATATGGCTCAGGCCTCGAAATATGTATGTTTGGGATATTTTGAAAACTGCTGGGGGGTTTGGGACAAATGTGACCAAACGCCACTTTCAGTACTTGGCATATGTTGGGTATAAAAAATTCGTAATTTCAAACTGCGAATACGTGCAGAGAGTCAGAATTTGGCTCCAAAATATGGCTCAGGCCTCGAAATTGGAATGTTTGGGATATTTTGAAAATTGCAGGGGGGATTGGGACAAATGTGACCAAACGCCGCTTTCAGTACTTGGCATATGTTGGGTATAAAAAAGTCGCAATTTCAAACTGCGAATACGTGCAGAGAGCCAGAATTTGGCTCCAAAATATGGCTCAGGCCTCGAAATTGGAATGTTTTGGATATTTTGAAAACTGCAGGGGAGATTGGGACAAATATGACCAATCCCCGCTTACAGTACTTGGCATATGTAGGGTATAAAATTCGTAATTTCAAACAGCGAATACGTGCAGAGAGCCTGAATTTGACTCCAAAATATGGCTCAGGCCTCGAAATTTGGATGTTTGGGATATTTTGAAAACTGCAGGGAGGTTTAGGACAAATATGACCAAACGCCACTTTCAGTACTTGGCATATGTTGGGTTTAAAAATCGTAATTTCAAACTGCAAATACGTGCAGAGAGCTAGAATTTGGCTCTAAAATGTGGATCAGGCCTCGAAATTTGGATGTTTGGGATATTTTTAAAACTGCAGGGAGGTTTGGGAAATATGTGACTAAACGCCGCTTTCGGTACTTGATATATGTTGGGTATAAAAATTCGTAATTTTAAACTGCGAATACGTGCAGAGAGCCAGAATTTGACTCCAAAATATGGCTCAGGCCTCCAAATTAGGATATTTGGGATATTTTGAAAACTGCAGGGGAGTTTGTGCAAAATGTGACTCACTGCCGCTTTCAGGACTTGGCATGTGTTGGGTATAAAAAGTCGTAATTTCAAACTGGGAATACGTGCATAGAGCCAGAATTTGCCTCCAAAATATGGCTCAGGCCTCGAAATTGGTATGTTTTGGATATTTTGAAAACTGCTGTCGGGTTTGGGACAAATGTGACCAAACGCCGCTTTCAGTACTTGGCATATGTTGAGTATGAAAAGTCGTAATTTCAAACTGCGAATACGTGCAGAGAGCCTGAATTTGGCTCCAAAATATGGATCAGGCCCCGAAATTTGGATGTTTGGGATATTTTGAAAGCTGCAGGGAAGTTTGGGAAATATGTGACCAAACGCCGCTTTTAGTACTTGGCATATATTGGGTATAAAAATTCGTAATTTCGAACTGCGAATACGTGCAGAAAGCCAGAATTTGGCTCCAAAATATTGCTCAGGCCTCGAAATTGGGATATTTGGGATATTTTGAAAACTGCAGGGGAGTTTGGGACAAACATGACCAAACGCCGCTTTCAGTACTTGGCATATGTTGGGTATAAAAGTCGTAATTTCAAACAGCGAATACGTGCAGAGAGCCTGAATTTGGCTCCAAAATATGGCTCAGGCCTCGAAATTGGGATATTTGGAAATATTTTGAAAACTGCAGGGGACTTTGTGCAAAATGTGACTCACTGCCGCTTTCAGTACTTGGCATATGTTGGGTATAAAAAAGTCGTAATTCCAAACTGCGAATACGTGCACAGAGCAAGAATTTGGCTGTAAAATATGGATCAGGCCTCGAAATTGGGATATTTAGGATATTTCGAAAACTGCAGGGGAGTTTGTGCAAAATGTCACTCACTGCCGCTTTCAGAACTTGGCATGTGTTGGGTATAAAAAGTCGTAATTTCAAACTGCGAATACGTGCATAGAGCCAGAATTTGCCTCCAAAATATGGCTCAGGCCTCGAAATATGTATGTTTGGGATATTTTGAAAACTGCTGGGGGGTTTGGGACAAATGTGACCAAACGCCACTTTCAGTACTTGGCATATGTTGGGTATAAAAAATTCGTAATTTCAAACTGCGAATACGTGCAGAGAGTCAGAATTTGGCTCCAAAATATGGCTCAGGCCTCGAAATTGGAATGTTTGGGATATTTTGAAAATTGCAGGGGGGATTGGGACAAATGTGACCGAACGCCGCTTTCAGTACTTGGCATATGTTGGGTATAAAAAAGTCGCAATTTCAAACTGCGAATACGTGCAGAGAGCCAGAATTTGGCTCCAAAATATGGCTCAGGCCTCGAAATTGGAATGTTTTGGATATTTTGAAAACTGCAGGGGAGATTGGGACAAATATGACCAATCCCCGCTTACAGTACTTGGCATATGTTGGGTATAAAATTCGTAATTTCAAACAGCGAATACGTGCAGAGAGCCTGAATTTGACTCCAAAATATGGCTCAGGCCTCGAAATTTGGATGTTTGGGATATTTTGAAAACTGCAGGGAGGTTTAGGACAAATATGACCAAACGCCGCTTTCAGTACTTGGCATATGTTGGGTTTAAAAGTCGTAATTTCAAACTGCAAATACGTGCAGAGAGCTAGAATTTGGCTCCAAAATGTGGATCAGGCGTCGAAATTTGGATGTTTGGGATATTTTTAAAACTGCAGGGAGGTTTAGGAAATATGTGACTAAACGCCGCTTTCGGTACTTGATATATGTTGGGTATAAAAATTCGTAATTTTAAACTGCGAATACGTGCAGAGAGCCAGAATTTGACTCCAAAATATGGCTCAGGCCTCCAAATTAGGATATTTGGGATATTTTGAAAACTGCAGGGGAGTTTGTGCAAAATGTGACTCACTGCCGCTTTCAGGACTTGGCATGTGTTGGGTATAAAAAGTCGTAATTTCAAACTGGGAATACGTGCATAGAGCCAGAATTTGCCTCCAAAATATGGCTCAGGCCTCGAAATTGGTATGTTTGGGATATTTTGAAAACTGCTGTCGGGTTTGGGACAAATGTGACCAAACGCCGCTTTCAGTACTTGGCATATGTTGAGTATGAAAAGTCGTAATTTCAAACTGCGAATACGTGCAGAGAGCCTGAATTTGGCTCCAAATATGGATCAGGCCCCGAAATTTGGATGTTTGGGATATTTTGAAAACTGCAGGGAAGTTTGGGAAATATGTGACCAAACTCCGCTTTTAGTACTTGGCATATATTGGGTATAAAAATTCGTAATTTCGAACTGCGAATACGTGCAGAAAGCCAGAATTTGGCTCCAAAATATTGCTCAGGCCTCGAAATTGGGATATTTGGGATATTTTGAAAACTGCAGGGGAGTTTGGGACAAACATGACCAAACGCCGCTTTCAGTACTTGGCATATGTTGGGTATAAAAGTCGTAATTTCAAACAGCGAATACGTGCAGAGAGCCTGAATTTGGCTCCAAAATATGGCTCAGGCCCCGAAATTGGGATATTTGGAAATATTTTGAAAACTGCAGGGGACTTTGTGCAAAATGTGACTCACTGCCGCTTTCAGTACTTGGCATATGTTGGGTATAAAAAAGTCGTAATTCCAAACTGCGAATACGTGCACAGAGCAAGAATTTTTCTATAAAATATGGATCAGGCCTCGAAATTGGGATATTTGGGATATTTCGAAAACTGCAGGGGAGTTTGTGCAAAATGTCACTCACTGCCGCTTTCAGGACTTGACATGTGTTGGGTATAAAAAGTCGTAATTTCAAACTGCGAATACGTGCATAGAGCCAGAATTTGCCTCCAAAATATGGCTCAGGCCTTGAAATATGTATGTTTGGGATATTTTGGAAATTGCAGGGGGGATTGGGACAAATGTGACCAAACGCCGCTTTCAGTACTTGGCATATGTTGGGTATAAAAAAGTCGCAATTTCAAACTGCGAATACGTGCAGAGTGCCAGAATTTGGCTGGAAAATATGGCTCAGGCCTCGAAATTGGGATGTTTGGGATATTTTGAAAACTGCAGGGGACTTTGTGCAAAATGTGACTCACTGCCGCTTTCAGTACTTGGCATATGTTGGGTATAAAAAGACGTAATTTCAAACAGCGAATACGTGCAGAGAGCCAGAATTTTGCTCCAAAATATGGCTCAGGCCTCGAAATTGGGATCTTAGGGATATTTTGAAAATTGCAGGGGGGATTGGGACAAATGTGACCAAACGCCGCTTTCAGTACTTGGCATATGTTGGGTATAAAAAGTCGTAATTTCAAACTGCGAATACGTGCAGAGAGCCAGAATTTGGCTGGAAAATATGGCTCAGGCCTCGAAATTGGGATGTTTGGGATATTTTGAAAACTGAAGGGAACTTTGTGCAAAATGTGACTCACTGCCGCTTTCAGTACTTGGCATATGTTGGGTATAAAAAGACGTAATTTCAAACAGCGAATATGTGCAGAGAGCCAGAATTTGGCACCAATATATGGCTCAGGCCTCGAAATTGGGATATTTTATTTATTTTGAAAACTGCTGGGGTGTTTGGTACAAACATGAACAAACACCGCTTTCAGTACTTGGAATATGTTGGGTATAAAAATTCGTAATATCAAACTGCGAATACGTGCAGAGAGCCAGAATTTGGCTCGAAAATATGGCTCAGGCCTCGAAATTGGGATGTTTGGAATATTTTGAAAACTGCAGGGGACTTTGTGCAAAATGGGGCTCACTGCCACTTTCAGTACTTGGCATATGTTGGGTATGAAAAGTCGTATTTTCAAACTACGAATACGTGCAGAGAGCCAGAATTTGGCTCGAAAATATGGCTCAGGCCTCGAAATTGGGATGTTTGGGATATTTTGAAAAGTGCAGGGAGGTTTGGGACAAATGTGACCAAACGCCGTTTTCAGTACATGGCATATGTTGGGTATAAAAATTCGTAATTTTAAACTGCGAA
Organism: Procambarus clarkii; assembly: GCF_040958095.1. Lineage (NCBI taxonomy): Eukaryota > Metazoa > Arthropoda > Malacostraca > Decapoda > Cambaridae > Procambarus > Procambarus clarkii. Next base: position 5,315,306 of record NC_091222.1, read on the forward strand.
TACGTGCAGAGAGCCAGAATTTGACTCCAAAATATGGCTCAGGCCTTGAAATTCGGATATTTGATATATTTTGAAAACTGCAAGGGAGTTTGTGCAAAATGTGACTCACTGCCGCTTTCAGGACTTGGCATGTTTTGGGTATAAAAAGTCGTAATTTCAAACTGCGAATACGTGCATAGAGCCAGAATTTGCCTCCAAAATATGGCTCAGGCCTCGAAATTGGTATGTTTGGGATATTTTGAAAACTGCTGGGGGGTTTGGGACAAATGTGACCAAATGCCGCTTTCAGTACTTGGCATATGTTGAGTATGAAAAGTCGTAATTTCAAACTGCGAATACGTACAGAGAGCCTGAATTTGGCTCCAAAATATGGATCAGGCCTCGAAATTGGGATGTTTGGAATATTTCGAAAATTGCAGGGGGGAGTGGGACAAATGAGACCAAACGCCGCTTTCAGTACTTGGCATATGTTGGGTATAAAAAATTCGTAATTTCAAACTGCGAATACGTGCAGAGAGCCAGAATTTGGCTGGAAAATATGGCTCAGGCCTCGAAATTGGGATGTTTGGGATATTTTGAAAACTGCAGGTGACTTTGTGCAAAATGTGACTCACTGCCGCTTTCAGTACTTAGCATATGTTGGGTATAAAAAAGTCGTAATTCCAAGAAGCGAATACGGGCAGAGAGCCAGAATTTGGCTCCAAAATATGGCTCAGGCCTCGAAATTGGGATATTTGGGATATTTTGAAAACTGCAGGGGACTTTGTGCAAAATGTGACTCACTGCCGCTTTCAGTACTTGGTATATGTTGGGTATAAAAAATTCGTAATTCCAAACTGCGAATACGTGCACAGAGCCAGAATTTGGCTGTTAAATATGGATCAGGCCTCGAAATTGGGATATTTGGGAAATTTCGAAAACTGCAGGGGAGTTTGTGCAAAATGTCACTCACTGCCGCTTTCAGGACTTGGCATGTGTTGGGTATAAAAAGTCGTAATTTCAAACTGCGAATACGTGCATGAAGGCCAGAATTTGCCTCCAAAATATGGCTCAGGCCTCGAAATTGGTATGTTTGGGATATTTTGAAAACTGCTGGGGGGTTTGGGACAAATGTGACCAAACGCCGCTTTCAGTACTTGGCATATGTTGAGTATGAAAAGTCGTAATTTCAAACTGCGAATACATGCAGAGAGCCTGAATTTGGCTCCAAAATATGGCTCAGGCCTCGAAATTGGGATGTTTGGGATATTTTGAAAACTGCAGGGGAGTTTGAGACAAATATGACCAAACGCCGCTTTCAGTACTTGGCATATGTTAGGTATAAAAGTCGTAATTTCAAACAGCGAATACGTGCAGAGAGCCTGAATTTGGCTCCAAAATATGGCTCAGGCCTCGAAATTGGGATGTTTGGGATATTTTGAAAACTGCAGGGAGGTTTGGGACAAATATGACCAAATGCCGCTTTCAGTACTTGGCATATGTTGGGTATAAAAATCGTAATTTCAAACAGCAAATAGGTGCAGAGAGCCAGAATTTGGCTCCAAAATATGGAACAAGCCTCGAAATTTGGATTTTTGGAATATTTTGAAAACTGCACTGAGGTTTAGGAAATATGTGACCAAACGCCGCTTTCAGTACTTGGCATGTGTTGGGTATAAAAAAGTCGCAATTTCAAACTGCGAATACGTGCAGAGAGCCAGAATTTGGCTCCAAAATATGGCTCAGGCCTCGAAATTGGGATATTTGGGATATTTTGAAAACTGCAGGGGACTTTGTACAAAATGTGACTCACTGCCGCTGTCAGTACTTGGCATATGTTGGGAATAAAAAATTCGGATTTTAAAACTGTGAATACGTGCAGAGAGCCAGGATTTGGATCCAAAATATGGCTTAGGCCTCGAAATTGGGATGTTTGGGATATTTTGAAAATTGCAGGGGGGATTGGGACAAATGTGACCAAACGCTGCTTTCAGTACTTGGCATGTGTTGGGTATAAAAAAGTCGCAATTTCAAACTGCGAATACGTGCAGAGAGCCAGAATTTGGCTCCAAAATATGCCTCAGGCCTCGAAATTGGAATGTTTGGGATATTTTGAAAACTGCAGGGGAGTTTGGGACAAATATGACCAATCGCCGCTTTCAGTACTTGGCATATGTTTGGTATAAAAAAGTCGTAATTCCAAGAAGCGAATACGTGCAGAGAGCCTGAATTTGGCTCCAAAATATGGCTCAGGCCTCGAAATTGGGATGTTTGGGATATTTTGAAAACTGCAGGGAGGTTTGGGACAAATATGACCAAATGCCGCTTTCAGTACTTGGCATATGTTGGGTATAAAAATCGTAATTTCAAACTGCAAATAGGTGCAGAGAGCCAGAATTTGGCTCCAAAATATGGAACAAGCCTCGAAATTTGGATTTTTGGAATATTTTGAAAACTGCACTGAGGTTTAGGAAATATGTGACCAAACGCCGCTTTCAGTACTTGGCATATGTTGGGTATAAAAATTCGTAATTTCAAAATGCGAATACGTGCAGAAAGCCAGAATTTGGCTCCAAAATATAGCTCAGGCCTCGAAATCGGGATATTTGGGATATTTTGAAAACTGAATTGGAGTTTGTGCAAAATGTGACTCACTGCCGCTTTCAGTACTTGGCATATGTTGGGTATAAAAAGTCGTAATTTCAAACTGCGAATACGTGCAGAGAGCCAGAATTTGCCTCCAAAATATGGCTCAGGCCTCGAAATTGGCATGTTTGGGATATTTTGAAAACTGCTGGGGGGTTTGGGACAAATGTGACCAAACGCCGCTTTCAGTACTTGGCATATGTTGAGTATGAAAAGTCGTAATTTCAAACTGCGAATACGTGCAGAGAGACTGAATTTGGCTACAAAATATGGATCAGGCCTCGAGATTGGGATGTTTGGAATATTTCGAAAATTGCAGGGGGGAGTGGGACAAATGAGACCAAACGCCTCTTTCAGTACTTGGCATATGTTGGGTATAAAAAAGTCGTAATTTCAAACTGCGAATACGTGCAGAGAGCCAGAATTTGGCTCCAAAATGTGGCTCAGGCCTCGAAATTGGGATATTTGGGATATTTTGAAAACTGCAGGGGACTTTGTACAAAATGTGACTCACTGCCGCTGTCAGTACTTGGCATATGTTGGGAATAAAAAATTCGGATTTTAAAACTGTGAATACGTGCAGAGAGCCAGGATTTGGATCCAAAATATGGCTTAGGCCTCGAAATTGGGATGTTTGGGATATTTTGAAAATTGCAGGGGGGATTGGGACAAATGTGACCAAACGCCGCTTTCAGTACTTGGCATGTGTTGGGTATAAAAAAGTCGCAATTTCAAACTGCGAATACGTGCAGAGAGCCAGAATTTGGCTCCAAAATATGCCTCAGGCCTCGAAATTGGAATGTTTGGGATATTTTGAAAACTGCAGGGGAATTTGGGACAAATATGACCAATCGCCGCTTTCAGTACTTGGCATATGTTTGGTATAAAAAAGTCGTAATTCCAAGAAGCGAATACGTGCAGAGAGCCTGAATTTGGCTCCAAAATATGGCTCAGGCCTCGAAATTGGGATGTTTGGGATATTTTGAAAACTGCAGGGAGGTTTGGGACAAATATGACCAAATGCCGCTTTCAGTACTTGGCATATGTTGGGTATAAAAATCGTAATTTCAAACTGCAAATAGGTGCAGAGAGCCAGAATTTGGCTCCAAAATATGGAACAAGCCTCGAAATTTGGATTTTTGGAATATTTTGAAAACTGCACTGAGGTTTAGGAAATATGTGACCAAACGCCGCTTTCAGTACTTGGCATATGTTGGGTATAAAAATTCGTAATTTCAAAATGCGAATACGTGCAGAAAGCCAGAATTTGGCTCCAAAATATAGCTCAGGCCTCGAAATCGGGATATTTGGGATATTTTGAAAACTGCATTGGAGTTTGTGCAAAATGTGACTCACTGCCGCTTTCAGTACTTGGCATATGTTGGGTATAAAAAGTCGTAATTTCAAACTGCGAATACGTGCAGAGAGCCAGAATTTGCCTCCAAAATATGGCTCAGGCCTCGAAATTGGCATGTTTGCGATATTTTGAAAACTGCTGGGGGGTTTGGGACAAATGTGACCAAACGCCGCTTTCAGTACATGGCATATGTTGGGTATAAAAATTCGTAATTTTAAACTGCGAATACGTGCAGAGAGCCAGAATTTTACTCCAAAATATGGCTGAGGCCTTGAAATTGGGATATTTGGGATATTTTGAAAACTGCAGGGGAGTTTGTGCAAAATGTGACTCACTGCCGCTTTCAGGACTTGGCATGTGTTGGGTATAAAAAGTCGTAATTTTAAACTGCGAATACGTGCATAGAACCAGAATTTGCCTCCAAAATATGGCTCAGGCCTCGAAGTTGGCATGTTTGGGATATTTTGAAAACTGCTGGGGGGTTTGGGACAAATGTGACCAAACGCCGCTTTCAGTACTTGGCATATGTTGAGTATGAAAAGTCGTAATTTCAAACTGCGAATACGTGCAGAGAGACTGAATTTGGCTACAAAATATGGATCAGGCCTCGAAATTGGGATGTTTGGAATATTTCGAAAATTGCAGGGGGGAGTGGGACAAATGAGACCAAACGCCTCTTTCAGTACTTGGCATATGTTGGGTATAAAAAATTCGTAATTTCAAACTGCGAATACGTGCAGAGAGCCAGAATTTGGCTCCAAAATATGGCTCAGGCCTCGAAATTGGGATATTTGGGATATTTTGAAAACTGCAGGGGACTTTGTACAAAATGTGACTCACTGCCGCTGTCAGTACTTGGCATATGTTGGGAATAAAAAATTCGGATTTTAAAACTGTGAATACCTGCAGAGAGCCAGGATTTGGATCCAAAATATGGCTTAGGCCTCGAAATTGGGATGTTTGGGATACTTTGAAAATTGCAGGGGGGATTGGGACAAATGTGACCAAACGCCGCTTTCAGTACTTGGCATGTGTTGGGTATAAAAAAGTCGCAATTTCAAACTGCGAATACGTGCAGAGAGCCAGAATTTGGCTCCAAAATATGCCTCAGGGCTCGAAATTGGAATGTTTGGGATATTTTGAAAACTGCATGGGAGTTTGGGACAAATATGACCAAACGCCGCGTTCAGTACTTGGCATATGTTGAGTATGAAAAGTCGTAATTTCAAACTGCGAATATGTGCAGAGAGCCTGAATTTGGCTCCAAAATATGGATCAGGCCCCGAAATTTGGATGTTTGGGATATTTTGAAAACTGCAGGGAGGTTTGGGAAATATGTGACCAAACGCTGCTTTCAGTACTTGGCATATGTTGGGTATAAAAGTTCGTAATTTCAAACTGCAAATACTTGCAGAAAGCCAGAATTTGGCTCCAAAATATGGTTCAGGCCTCGAAATTGGGATCTTTGGGATATTTTGAAAATTGCAGGAGGGATTGGGACAAATGTGACCAAACGCCCTTTCAGAACTTGGCATATGTTGGGTATAAAATGTCGTAATTTCAAACTGCGAATACGTGCAGAGAGCCAGAATTTGGCTGGAAAATATGGCTCAGGCCTCGAAATTGGGATGTTTGGGATATTTTGAAAACTGCAGGGGACTTTGTGCAAAATGTGACTCACTGCCGCTTTCAATACTTGGCATATGTTGGGTATAAAAAAGTCGTAATTCCAAGAAGCGAATACGGGCAGAGAGCCAGAATTTGGCTCCAAAATATGGCTCAGGCCTCGAAATTGGGATATTTGTGATATTTTGAAAACTGCAGGGGACTTTGTGCAAAATGGGGCTCACTGCCACTTTCAGTACTTGGCATATGTTGGGTATAAAAAGTCGTATTTTCAAACTACGAATACGTGCAGAGAGCCAGAATTTGGCTCAAAAATATGGCTCAGGCCTCGAAATTGGGATGTTTGGGATATTTTGAAAAGTGCAGGGAGGTTTGGGACAAATGTGACCAAACGCCGCTTTCAGTACAAGGCATATGTTGGGTATAAAAATTCGTAATTTTAAACTGCGAATACGTGCAGAGAGCCAGAATTTGACTCCAAAATATGGCTCAGGCCTTGAAATTGGGATATTTGGGATATATTGAAAACTGCAGGGGAGTTTGTGCAAAATGTGACTCACTGCCGCTTTCAGGACTTGGCATGTGTTGGGTATAAAAAGTCGTAATTTCAAACTGCGAATACGTGCATAGAGCCAGAATTTGCCTCAAAAATATGGCTCAGGCCTGGAAATATGTATGTTTGGGATATTTTGAAAACTGCTGGGGGGTTTGGGACAAATGTGACCAAACGCCGCTTTCAGTACTTGGAATATGTTGGGTATAAAAAATTCGTAATTTCAAACTGCGAATACGTGCAGAGAGCCAGAATTTGGCTCCAAAATATGGCTCAGGCCTCGAAATTGGGACATTTGGGATATTTGGAAAACTGCAGGGGACTTTGTGCAAAATGTGACTCACTGCCGCTGTCAGTACTTGGCATATGTTGGGAATAAAAAATTCGTAATTTTAAACTGCGAATACGTGCAGAGAGCCAGAATTTGACTCCAAAATATGGCTCAGGCCTTGAATTTGGGATATTTGGGATATATTGAAAACTGCAGGGGAGTTTGTGCAAAATGTGACTCACTGCCGCTTTCAGGACATGGCATGTGTTGGGTAAAAAAAGTCGTAATTTCAAACTGCGAATACGTGCATAGAGCCAGAATTTGCCTCCAAAATATGGCTCAGGCCTCGAAATATGTATGTTTGGGATATTTTGAAAACTGCTGGGGGGTTTGGGACAAATGTGACCAAACGCCACTTTCAGTACTTGGCATATGTTGGGTATAAAAAATTCGTAATTTCAAACTGCGAATACGTGCAGAGAGCCAGAATTTGGCTCCAAAATATGGCTCAGGCCTCGAAATTGGAATGTTTGGGATATTTTGAAAATTGCAGGGGGGATTGGGACAAATGTGACCAAACGCCGCTTTCAGTACTTGGCATATGTTGGGAATAAAAAAGTAGCAATTTCAAACTGCGAATACGTGCAGAGAGCCAGAATTTGGCTCCAAAATATGGCTCAGGCCTCGAAATCTGGATGTTTGGGATATTTTGAAAACTGCAGGGAGGTTTAGGACAAATATGACCAAACGCCGCTTTCAGTACTTGGCATATGTTGGGTTTAAAAATCGTAATTTCAAACTGCAAATACGTGCAGAGAGCCAGAATTTGGCTCCAAAATGTGGATCAGGCCTCGAAATTTGGATGTTTGGGATATTTTTAAAACTGCAGGGAGGTTTGGGAAATATGTGACTAAACGCCGCTTTCGGTACTTGATATATGTATGGTATAAAAATTCGTAATTTTAAACTGCGAATACGTGCAGAGAGCCAGAATTTGACTCCAAAATATGGCTCAGCCCTCGAAATTGGTATGTTTGGGATATTTTGAAAACTGCAGGGGAGTTTGTGCAAAATGTGACTCACTGCCGCTTTCAGTACTTGGCATATGTTGGGTATAAAAAAGTCGTAATTCCAAACTGCGAATACGTGCACAGAGCAAGAATTTGGCTGTAAAATGTGGATCAGGCCTCGAAATTGGGATATTTAGGATATTTCGAAAACTGCAGGGGAGTTTGTGCAAAATGTCACTCACTGCCGCTTTCAGGACTTGGCATGTGTTGGGTATAAAAAGTCGTAATTTCAAACTGCGAATACGTGCATAGAGCCAGAATTTGCCTCCAAAATATGGCTCAGGCCTCGAAATTGGTATGTTTGGGATATTTTGAAAACTGCTGGGGGGTTTGGGACAGATGTGACCAAACGCCGCTTTCAGTACTTGGCATATGTTAAGTATGAAAAGTCGTAATTTCAAACTGCGAATACGTGCAGAGAGCCTGAATTTGGCTCCAAAATATGGCTCAGGCCTCGAAATTGGGATGTTTGGGATATTTTGAAAACTGCAGGGAAGTTTGGGAAATATGTGACCAAACGCCGCTTTCAGTACTTGGCATATATTGGGTATAAAAATTCGTAATTTCAAACTGCGAATACGTGCAGAAAGCCAGAAATTGGCTCCAAAATATTGCTCAGGCCTCGAAATTGGGATATTTGGGATATTTTGAAAACTGCAGGGGAGTTTGGGACAAATATGACCAAACGCCGCTTTCAGTACTTGGCATATGTTGGGTATAAAAGTCGTAATTTCAAAAAGCGAATACGTGCAGAGAGCCTGAATTTGGCTACAAAATATGGATCAGGCCTCGAAATTGGCATGTTTGGGATATTTTGAAAACTGCAGGGGACTTTGCGCAAAATGTGACTCACTGCCGCTTTCAGTACTTGGCATATGTTGGGTATAAAAAAGTCGTAATTCCAAACTGCGAATACATGCACAGAGCAAGAATTTGGCTGTAAAATATGGATCAGGCCTCGAAATTGGGATATTTATGATATTTCGAAAACTGCAGGGGAGTTTGTGCAAAATGTCACTCACTGCTGCTTTCAGGACTTGGCATGTGTTGGGTATAAAAAGTCGTAATTTCAAACTGCGAATACGTGCATAGAGCCAGAATTTGCCTCCAAAATATGGCTCAGGCCTCGAAATTGGTATGTTTGGGATATTTTGAAAACTGCTGGGGTGTTTGGGACAGATGTGACCAAACGCCGCTTTCAGTACTTGGCATATGTTAAGTATGAAAAGTCGTAATTTCAAACTGCGAATACGTGCAGAGAGCCTGAATTTGGCTCCAAAATATGGCTCAGGCCTCGAAATATGTATGTTTGGGATATTTTGAAAACTGCAGGTGGGATTGGGACAAATGTGACCAAACGCCCTTTCAGTACTTGGCATATGTTGGGTATAAAATGTCGTAATTTCAAACTGCGAATATGTGCAGAGAGCCAGAATTTGGCTCCAAAATATGGCTCAGGCCTCGAAATTGGAATGTTTGGGATATTTTGAAAATTGCAGGGGGGATTGGGACAAATGTGATCAAACACCGCTTTCAGTACTTGGCATATGTTGGGTATAAAAAAGTCGCAATTTCAAACTGCGAATACGTGCAGAGAGCCAGAATATGGCTCCAAAATATGGCTCAGGCCTCGAAATTGGAATGTTTGGGATATTTTGAAAACTGCAGGGGAGTTTGGGACAAATATGACCAATCCCCGCTTTCAGTACTTGGCATATGTTGGGTATAAAAGTCGTAATTTCAAACAGCGAATACGTGCAGAGAGCCTGAATTTGGCTCCAAAATATGGCTCAGGCCTCGAAATTGGGATGTTTGGGATATTTTGAAAACTGCAGGGAGGTTTAGGACAAATATGACCAAACGCCGCTTTCAGTACTTGGCATATGTTGGGTATAAAAATCATAATTTTAAACTGCAAATACGTGCAGAGCGCCAGAATTTGGCTCCAAAATGTGGATCAGGCCTCGAAATTTGGATGTTTGGGATATTTTTAAAACTGCAGGGAGGTTTGGGAAATATGTGACTAAACGCCGCTTTCGGTACTTGATATATGTTGGGTATAAAAATTCGTAATTTTAAACTGCGAATACGTGCAGAGAGCCAGAATTTGACTCCAAAATATGGCTCAGGCCTCCAAATTAGGATATTTGGGATATTTTGAAAACTGCAGGGGAGTTTGTGCAAAATGTGACTCACTGCCGCTTTCAGGACTTGGCATGTGTTGGGTATAAAAAGTCGTAATCTCAAACTGGGAATACGTGCATAGAGCCAGAATTTGCCTCCAAAATATGGCTCAGGCCTCGAAATTGGTATGTTTGGGATATTTTGAAAACTGCTGTCGGGTTTGGGACAAATGTGACCAAACGCCGCTCTCAGTACTTGGCATATGTTGAGTATGAAAAGTCGTAATTTCAAACTGCGAATACGTGCAGAGAGCCAGAATTTGGCTCCAAAATATGGATCAGGCCCCGAAATTTGGATGTTTGGGATATTTTGAAAACTGCAGGGAAGTTTGGGAAATATGTGACCAAACGCTGCTTTCAGTACTTGGCATATGTTGGGTATAAAAGTCGTAATTTCAAACTGCGAATACGTGCAGAGAGCCTGAATTTGGCTCCAAAATATGGCTCAGGCCTCGAAATTGGGATGTTTGGGATATTTTGAAAACTGCAGGGGAGTTTGGGACAAATATGACCAAACGCCGCTTTCAGTACTTGGCATATGTTGGGTATAAAATTCGTAATATCAAACAGCGAATACGTGCAGAGAGCCTGAATTTGGCTCCAAAATATAGCTCAGGCCTCGAAATTGGGATATTTGGGATATTTCGAAAACTGCAGGGAGTTTGTGCAAAATGTCACTCACTGCCGCTTTCAGGACTTGGCATGTGTTGGGTATAAAAAGTCGTAATTTCAAACTGCGAATACGTGCATAGAGCCAGAATTTGCCTCCAAATTATGGCTCAGGCCTCGAAATTGGTATGTTTGGGATATTTTGAAAACTACAGGGGGGTTTGGGCCAAGTTTGACCAAACGCCGCTTTCAGTACTTGGCATATGTTGGGTATAAAAAAGTCGTAATTCCAAACTGCGAATACGTGCACAGAGCAAGAATTTGGCTGTAAAATATGGATCAGGCCTCGAAATTGGGATATTTGGGATATTTCGAAAACTGCAGGGGAGTTTGTGCAAAATGTCACTCACTGCCACTATCAGGACTTGACATGTGTTGGGTATAAAAAGTCGTAATTTCAAACTGCGAATACGTGCATAGAGCCAGAATTTGCCTCCAAAATATGGCTCAGGCCTTGAAATATGTATGTTTGGGATATTTTGGAAATTGCAGGGGGGATTGGGACAAATGTGACCAAACGCCGCTTTCAGTACTTAGCATATGTTGGGTATAAAAAAGTCGCAATTTCAAACTGCGAATACGTGCAGAGAGCCAGAATTTGGCTCCAAAATATGGCTCAGGCCTCGAAATTGGAATGTTTGGGATATTTTGAAAACTGCAGGGGAGTTTGGGACAAATATGACCAATCCCCGCTTTCAGTACTTGGCATATGTTGGGTATAAAAGTCGTAATTTCAAACAGCGAATACGTGCAGAGAGCCTGAATTTGGCTCCAAAATATGGCTCAGGCCTCGAAATTGGGATGTTTGGGATATTTTGAAAACTGCAGGGAGGTTTAGGACAAATATGACCAAACGCCGCTTTCAGTACTTGGCATATGTTGGGTATAAAAATCGTAATTTCAAACTGCAAATACGTGCAGAGAGCCAGAATTTGGCTCCAAAATGTGGATCAGGCCTCGAAATTTGGATGTTTGGGATATTTTTAAAACTGCAGGGAGGTTCGGGAAATATGTGACAAAACGCCGCTTTCGGTACTTGATATATGTTGGGTATAAAAATTCGTAATTTGAAACTGCGAATACGTGCAGAGAGCCAGAATTTGACTCCTAAATATGGCTCAGGCCTCCAAATTAGGATATTTGGGATATTTTGAAAACTGCAGGGGAGTTTGTGCAAAATGTGACTCACTGCCGCTTTCAGGACTTGGCATGTGTTGGGTATAAAAAGTCGTAATTTCAAACTGGGAATACGTGCATAGAGCCAGAATTTGCCTCCAAAATATGGCTCAGGCCTCGAAATTGGTATGTTTGGGATATTTTGAAAACTGCTGTCGGGTTTGGGACAAATGTGACCAAACGCCGCTTTCAGTACTTGGCATATGTTGAGTATGAAAAGTCGTAATTTCAAACTGCGAATACGTGCAGAGTGCCTGAATTTGGCTCCAAAATATGGATCAGGCCCCGAAATTTGGATGTTTGGGATATTTTGAAAACTGCAGGGAAGTTTGGGAAATATGTGACCAAACGCTGCTTTCAGTACTTGGCATATATTGGTTATAAAAATCAGTAATTTCAAACTGCGAATACGTGCAGAAAGCCGGAATTTGGCTCCAAAATATGGCTCAGGCCTCGAAATTGGGATATTTGGGATATTTTGAAAACTGCATTGGAGTTTGTGCAAAATGTGACTCACTGCCGCTTTCAGTACTTGGCATATAGTTGGTATAAAAAGTCGTAATTTCAAACAGCGAATACGTGCAGAGAGCCAGAATTTGCCTCCAAAATATGGCTCAGGCCACGAAATTGGTATGTTTGGGATATTTTGAAAGCTGCTGGGGGGTTTGGGATAAATGTGACCAAACGCCGCTTTCAGTACTTGGCATATGTTGAGTATGAAAAGTCGTAATTTCAAACTGCGAATACGTGCAGAGAGCCAGAATTTGGCTCCAAAATATGGCTCAGGCCTCGAAATAGGAATATTTGGGATATTTCGAAAACTGCAGGGGAGATTGTGCAAAATGTCACTCACTGCCGCTTTCAGGACTTGGCATATAGTGGGTATAAAAAGTCGTAATTTCAAACAGCGAATACGTGCAGAGAGCCAGAATCTTGTTCCAAAATATGGCTCAGGCCTCGAAAGTGGGATGTTTGGGATATTTTGAAAACTGCAGGGAGGTTTGGGACAAATATGACCAAACGCCGCTTTCAGTACTTGGCATATGTTGGGTTTAAAAATCGTAATTTGAAACTGCAAATACGTGCAGAGAGCCAGAATTTGGCTCCAAAATATGGCTCAGGCCTCGAAATTGGGATATTTGGGATATTTCAAAAACTGCAGGGGAGTTTGTGCAAAATGTGACTCACTGCCGCTTTCAGGACTTGGCATGTTTTGGGTATAAAAAGTCGTAATTTCAAACTGCGAATACGTGCATAGAGCCAGAATTTGCCTCCAAAATATGGCTCAGGCCTCGAAATTGGTATGTTTGGGATATTTAGAAAACTACAGGGGGGTTTGGGACAAATGTGACCAAACGCCGCTTTCAGTACTTGGCATATGTTGAGTATGAAAAGTCGTAATTTCAAACTGCGAATATGCGCAGAGAGCCTGAATTTGGCTCCAAAATTTGGCTCAGGCCTCGAAATTGGGATGTTTGGGATATTTTGAAAACTGCAGGGAGGTTTGGGAAATATGTGACCAAACGCCGCTTTCAGTACTTGGCATATGTTGAGTATGAAAAGTCGTAATTTCAAACTGCGAATACGTGCAGAGAGCCTGAATTTGGCTCCAAAATATGGCTCAGGCCTCGAAATTGGGATGTTTGGGATATTTTGAAAACTGCAGGGGAGTTTGGGACAAATATGACCAAACGCCGCTTTCAGTACTTGGCATATAATGGGTATAAAAGTCGTAATTTCAAACAGCGAATACGTGCAGAGAGCCTGAATTTGGCTCCAAAATATGGCTCAGGCCTCGAAATTGGGATATTTGGAAATATTTTGAAAACTGCAGGGGACTTTGTGCAAAATGTGACTCACTGCCGCTTTCAGTACTTGGCATATGTTGGGTATAAAAAAGTCGTAATTCTAAACTGCGAATACGTGCACAGAGCAAGAATTTGGCTGTAAAATATGGATCAGGCCTCGAAATTGGGATATTTAGGATATTTCGAAAACTGCAGGGGAGTTTGTGCAAAATGTCACTCACTGCCGCTTTCAGGACTTGGCATGTGTTGGGTATTAAAAGTCGTAATTTCAAACTGCGAATACGTGCATAGAGCCAGAATTTGCCTCCAAAATATGGCTCAGGCCTTTAAATTGGTATGTTTGGGATATTTTGAAAACTGCTGGGGGGTTTGGGACAAATGTGACCAAACGCCGCTATCAGTACTTGGCATATGTTGAGTATGAAAATTCGTAATTTCAAACTGCGAATACGTGCATAGAGCCTGAATTTGGCTCCAAAATATGGCTCAGGCCTCGAAATTGGGATGTTTGGGATATTTTGAAAACTGCAGGGGAGTTTGGGACAAATATGACCAAACACTGCTTTCAGTACTTGGCATATGTTGGGTATAAAAGTCGAAATTTCAAACAGCGAATACGTGCAGAGAGCCTGAATTTGGCTCCAAAATATGGCTCAGGCCTCGAAATTGGGATGTTTGGGATATTTTGAAAACTGCAGGGATTTTTGGGACAAATATGACCAAACGCCACTTTCAGTACTTGGCATATGTTGGGTATAAAAATCGTAATTTAAAACTGCAAATACGTGCAGAGAGCCAGAATTTGGCTCCAAAATATGGATCAGGCCTCGAAATTTGGATGTTTGGGATATTTTGAAAACTGCAGGGAGGTTTGGGAAATATGTGACCAAACGCCGCTTTCAGTACTTGGCATATGTTGGGTATAAAAAAGTCGCAATTTCAAACTGCGAATACGTGCAGAGACCCAGAATTTGGCTCAAAAATATGGCTCAGCGCTCGAAATTGGAATGTTTGGGATATTTTGAAAACTGTAGGGGAGTTTGGGACAAATATGACCAAACGCCGCTTTCAGTACTTGGCATATGTTGGGTATAAAAGTCGTAATTTCAAACAGCGAATACGTGCAGAGAGCCTTAATTTGGCTCCAAAATATAGCTCAGGCCTCGAAATTGGGATATTTGGGATATTTCGAAAACTGCAGGGAGTTTGTGCAAAATGTCACTCAATGCCGCTTTCAGGACTTGGCATGTGTTGGGTATAAAAAGTCGTAATTTCATACTGCGAATACGTGCATAGAGCCAGAATTTGCCTCCAAATTATGGCTCAGGCCTCGAAATTGGTATGTTTGGGATATTTTGAAAACTACATGGGGGTTTGGGCCAATTTTGACCAAACGCCGCTTTCAGTACTTGGCATATGTTGGGTATAAAAAAGTCGTAATTCCAAACTGCGAATACGTGCACAGAGCAAGAATTTGGCTGTAAAATATGGATCAGGCCTCGAAATTGGGATATTTGGGATATTTCGAAAACTGCAGGGCAATTTGTGCAAAATGTCACTCACTGCCGCTTTCAGTACTTGGCATATGTTGGGTATAAAAATCGTAATTTCAAACTGCAAATACGTGCAGAGAGCCAGAATTTGGCTCCAAAATATGGATCAGGCCTCGAAATTTGGATGTTTGGGATATTTTGAAAACTGCAGGGAGGTTTGGGAAATATGTGACTAATCGCCGCTTTCAGTACTTGGCATATGCTGGGTATAAAAAAGTCGCAATTTCAAACTGCGAATACGTGCAGAGACCCAGAATTTGGCTCCAAAATATGGCTCAGGCCTCGAAATTGGAATGTTTGGGATATTATGAAAACTGTAGGGGAGTTTGGGACAAATATGACCAAACGCCGCTTTCAGTACTTGGCATATGTTGGGTATAAAAGTCGTAATTTCAAACAGCGAATACGTGCAGAGAGCCTGAATTTGGCTCCAAAATATGGCTCAGGCCTCGAAATTGGGATATTTGGGATATTTTGAAAACTGCATTGGGGTTTGTGCAAAATGTGCCTCACTGCCGCTGTCAGTACTTGGCATATGTTGGGTATAAAAAGTCGTAATTTCAAACAGCGAATACGCGCAGAGAGCAAGAATTGTGCTCCAAAATATGGCTCAGGCCTCGAAATTGGGATCTTTGGGATATTTTGAAAATTGCAGGAGGGATTGTGACAAATGTGACCAAACGCCCTTTCAGTACTTGGCATATGTTGGGTATAAAATGTCGTAATTTCAAACTGCGAATACGTGCAGAGAGCCAGAATTTGGCTGGAAAATATAGCTAAGGCCTCGAAATTGCGATATTTGGGATATTTTGAAAACTGCAGGGGACTTTGTGCAAAATGTGACTCACTGCCGCTTTCAGTATTTGGCATATGTTGGGTATAAAAAAGTCGTAATTCCATGAAGCGAATACGGGCAGAGAGCCAGAATTTGGCTCCAAAATATGGCTCAGGCCTCGAAATTGGGATGTTTGGGATATTTTGAAAAGTGCAGGGAGGTTTGGGACAAATGTGAAAAAACGCCGCTTTCAGTACATGGCATATGTTGGGTATAAAAATTCGTAATTTTAAACTGCGAATACGTGCAGAGAGCCAGAATTTGACTCCAAAATATGGCTCAGGCCTTGAAATTTGGATATTTGGGATATTTTTAAAACTGCAGGGGAGTTTGTGCAAAATGTGACTTACTGCTGCTTTCAGGACTTGGCATGTGTTGGGTATAAAAAGTCGTAATTTCAAACTGTGAATACGTGCATAGAGCCAGAATTTGCTTTCAAAATTTGGCTCAGGCCTCGAAATTGGTATGTTTGGGATATTTTGAAAACTGCTGGGGGGTTTGGGACAAATGTGACCAAACGCCGCTTTCAGTACTTGGCATATGTTGAGTATGAAAAGTCGTAATTTCAAACTGCGAATACGTGCAGAGAGGCTGAATTTGGCTCCAAAATATGGATCAGGCCCCGAAATTTAGATGTTTGGGATATTTTGAAAACTGCAGGGAGGTTTGGGAAATATGTGACCAAACGCCGCTTTCAGTACTTGGCATATGTTGGGTATAAAAGTTCGTAATTTCAAACTGCGAATACGTGCAGAGGGCCAGAATTTGGCTCCAAAATATGGCTCACGCCTCGAAATTGGGATATTTGGGATATTTTGAAAACTGCATTGGAGTTTGTGCAAAATGTGACTCACTGCCGCTTTCAGTACTTGGCATATGTTGGGTATAAAAAGTCGTAATTTCAAACAGCGAATGCGTGCAGAGAGCCAGAATTTTGCTCCAAAATATGGCTCAGGCCTCGAAATTGGGATGTTTAGGATATTTCGAAAACTGAAGGGAGGTTTGGGACAAATATGACCAAACGCTGCTTTCAGTACTTGGCATATGTTTGGTTTAAAATTCGTAATTTAAAACTGCAAATACGTGCAGAGAGCCAGAATTTGGCTCCAAAATATGGATCAGGCCTCGAAATTTGGATGTTTGGGATATTTTGAAAACTGCAGGGAGGTTTGGGAAATATGTGACCAAACGCCGCTTTCAGTACTTGGCATATGTTGGGTATAAAAAAGTCGCAATTTCAAACTGCGAATACGTGCAGAGACCCAGAATTTGGCTCCAAAATATGGCTCAGCGCTTGAAATTGGAATGTTTGGGATATTTTGAAAACTGTAGGGGAGTTTGGGACAAATATGACCAAACGCCGCTTTCAGTACTTGGCATATGTTGGGTATAAAAGTCGTAATTTCAAACTGCGAATACGTGCAGAGAGCCTGAATTTGGCTCCAAAATATGGCTCAGGCCTCGAAATTGGGATGTTTGGGATATTTTGAAAACTGCAGGGGAGTTTAGGACAAATATGACCAAATGCCGCTTTCAGTACTTGGCATATGTTGGGTATAAAAGTCGTAATTTCAAACAGCGAATACGTGCAGAGAGCCTGAATTTGGCTCCAAAATATAGATCAGGCCTCGAAACTGGGATATTTGGGATTTTTCGAAAACTGCAGGGAGTTTGTGCAAAATGTCACTCACTGCCGCTTTCAGGACTTGGCATGTGTTGGGTATAAAAAGTCGTAATTTCAAACTGCGAATACGTGCATAGAGCCAGAATTTGCCTCCAAATTATGGCTCAGGCCTCGAAATTGGTATGTTTGGGATATTTTGAAAACTACAGGGGGGTTTGGGCCAATTTTGACCAAACGCCGCTTTCAGTACTTGGCATATGTTGGGTATAAAAAAGTCGTAATTCAAAACTGCGAATACGTGCACAGAGCAAGAATTTGGCTGTAAAATATGGATCAGGCCTCGAAATTGGGATATTTGGGATATTTCGAAAACTGCAGGGGAGTTTGTGCAAAATGTCACTCACTGCCGCTTTCAGGACTTGACATGTGTTGGGTATTAAAAGTCGTAATTTCAAAGTGCGAATACGTGCAAAGAAACAGAATTTGCCTCCAAAATAAAGCTCAGGCCTCGAAATTGGTATGTTTGGGATATTTTGAAAACTGCAGGGGAGTTTGGGACAAATATGACCAAACGCCGCTTTCAGTACTTGGCATATGTTGGGTATAAAAGTCGTAATTTCAAACAGCGAATACGTGCAGAGAGCCTGAATTTGGCTCCAAAATATGGCTCAGGCCTCGAAATTGGGATATTTGGGATATTTTGAAAACTGCAGGGGACTTTGTGCAAAATGGGGCTCACTGCCTCTTTCAGTACTTGGCATATGTTGGGTATAAAAAGTCGTATTTTCAAACTACGAATACGTGCAGAGAGCCAGAATTTGGCTCGAAAATATTGCTCAGGCCTCGAAATTGGGATGCTTGGGATATTTTGAAAAGTGCAGGGAGGTTTGGGACAAATGTGACCAAACGCCGCTATCAGTACATGGCATATGTTGGGTATAAAAATTCGTAATTTTAAACTGCGAATACGTGCAGAGAGCCAGAATTTGACTCCAAAATATGGCTCAGGCCTTGAAATTGGAATATTTGGGATATTTCGAAAACTGCAGGGAGTTTGTGCAAAATGTCACTCACTGCCGCTATCAGGACTTGGCATGTGTTGGGTATAAAAATTCGTAATTTCAAACTGCGAATACGTGCAGAGACCCAGAATTTGGCTCCAAAATATGGCTCAGGCCTCGAAATTGGAATGGTTGGGATATTTTGAAAACTGTACGGGAGTTTGGGACAAATATGAGCAAACGCCGCTTTCAGTACTTGGAATATGTTGGGTATAAAATGTCGTAATTTCAAACTGCGAATACGTGCAGAGAGCCAGAATTTGGCTGGAAAATATGGCTCAGGCCTCGAAATTGGGATGTTTGGGATATTTTGAAAACTGCAGGGGACCTTTTGCAAAATGTGACTCACTGCCGCTTTCAGTACTTGGCATATGTTGGGTATAAAAAAGTCGTAATTCCAAGAAGCGAATACGGGCAGAGAGCCAGAATTTGGCTCCAAAATATGCCTCAGGCCTCGAAATTGGGATATTTTGAAAACTGCAGGGGACTTTGTGCAAAATGGGGCTCACTGCCACTTTCAGTACTTGGCATATGTTGGGTATAAAAAGTCGTATTTTCAAACTACGAATACGTGCAGAGAGCCAGTATTTGGCTCGAAAATATGGCTCAGGCCTCGAAGTTGGGATGTTTGGGATATTTTGAAAAGTGCAGGGAGGTTTGGGACAAATGTGAAAAAACGCCGATTCAGTACATGGCATATGTTGGGTATAAAAATTCGTAATTTTAAACTGCGAATACGTGCAGAGAGCCAGAATTTGACTCCAAAATATGGCTCAGGCCTTGAAATTTGGATATTTGGGATATTTTTAAAACTGCAGGGGAGTTTGTGCAAAATGTGACTTACTGCTGCTTTCAGGACTTGGCATGTGTTGGGTATAAAAAGTCGTAATTTCAAACTGCGAATACGTGCATAGAGCCAGAATTTGCTTTCAAAATATGGTTCAGGCCACGAAATTGGTATGTTTGGGATATTTTGAAAACTGCTGGGGGGTTTGGGACAAATGTGACCAAACGCCGCTTTCAGTACTTGGCATATGTTGAGTATGAAAAGTCGTAATTTCAAACTGCGAATACGTGCAGAGAGGCTGAATTTGGCTCCAAAATATGGATCAGTCCCCGAAATTTAGATGTTTGGGATATTTTGAAAACTGCAGGGAGGTTTGGGAAATATGTGACCAAACGGCGCTTTCAGTACTTGGCATATGTTGGGTATAAAAGTTCGTAATTTCAAACTGCGAATACGTGCAGAGGGCAAGAATTTGGCTCCAAAATATGGCTCACGCCTCGAAATTGGGGTATTTGGGATATTTTGAAAACTGCATTGGAGTTTGTGCAAAATGTGACTCACTGCCGCTTTCAGTACTTGGCATATGTTGGGCATAAAAAGTCGTAATTTCAAACAGCGAATGCGTGCAGAGAGCCAGAATTTTGCTCCAAAATATGGCTCAGGCCTCGAAATTGGGATGTTTAGGATATTTCGAAAACTAAAGGGAGGTTTGGGACAAATATGACCAAACGCCGCTTTCAGTACTTGGCATATGTTTGGTTTAAAATTCGTAATTTCAAACTGCAAATACGTGCAGAGAGCGAGAATTTGGCTCCAAAATATGGATCAGGCCTCGAAATTTGGATGTTTGGGATATTTTGAAAACTGCAGGGAGGTTTGGGAAATATGTGACCAAACGCCGCTTTCAGTACTTGGCATATGTTGGGTATAAAAAAGTCGCAATTTCAAACTGCGAATACGTGCAGAGACCCTGAATTTGGCTCCAAAATATGGCTCAGCGCTTGAAATTGCAATGTTTGGGATATTTTGAAAACTGTAGGGGAGTTTGGGACAAATATGACCAAACGCCGCTTTCAGTACTTGGCATATGTTGGGTATAAAAGTCGTAATTTCAAACTGCGAATACGTGCAGAGAGCCTGAATTTGACTCCAAAATATGGCTCAGGCCTCGAAATTGGGATGTTTGGGATATTTTGAAAACTGCAGGGGAGTTTAGGACAAATATGACCAAATGCCGCTTTCAGTACTTGGCATATGTTGGGTATAAAAGTCGTAATTTCAAACAGCGAATACGTGCAGAGAGCCTGAATTTGGCTCCAAAATATAGCTCAGGCCTCGAAATTGGGATATTTGGGATTTTTCGAAAACTGCAGGGAGTTTGTGCAAAATGTCACTCACTGCCGCTTTCAGGACTTGGCATGTGTTGGGTATAAAAAGTCGTAATTTCAAACAGCAAATACGTGCAGAGAGCCAGAATTTGGCTCCAAAATATGGCTCAGGCCTCGAAATTGGAATGTTTGGGATATTTTGAAAACTGTACGGGAGTTTGGGACAAATATGAGCAAACGCCGCTTTCAGTACTTGGAATATGTTGGGTATAAAATGTCGTAATTTCAAACTGCGAATACGTGCAGAGAGCCAGAATTTGGCTGGAAAATATGGCTCAGGCCTCGAAATTTGGATGTTTGGGATATTTTGAAAACTGCAGGGAGGTTTGGGAAATATGTGACTAAACTCCGCTTTCAGTACTTGGCATATGTTGGGTATAAAAAAGTCGCAATTTCAAAGTGCGAATACGTGCAGAGACCCAGAATTTGGCTCCAAAATATGGCTCAGGCCTCGAAATTGGAATGTTTGGGATATTTTGAAAACTGTACGGGAGTTTGGGACAAATATGAGCAAACGCCGCTTTCAGTACTTGGCATATGTTGGGTATAAAAGTCGTAATTTCAAACAGCGAATACGTGCAGAGAGCCTGAATTTGGCTCCAAAATATGGCTCAGGCCTCGAAATCGGGATATTTGGGATATTTTGAAAACTGCATTGGGGTTTGTGCAAAATGTGCCTCACTGCCGCTTTCAGTACTTGGTATATGTTGGGTATAAAAAGTCGTAATTTCAAACAGCGAATACGCGCAGAGAGTAAGAATTGTGCTCCAAAATATGGCTCAGGCCTCGAAATTGGGATCTTTGGGATATTTTGAAAATTGCAGGAGGGATTGGGACAAATGTGACCAAACGCCCTTTCAGTACTTGGCATATGTTGGGTATAAAATGTCGTAATTTCAAACTGCGAATACGTGCAGAGAGCCAGAATTTGGCTCCAAAATATGGCTCAGGCCTCGAAATTGGGATGTTTGGGATATTTTGAAAACTGCAGGGGACTTTGTGCAAAATGGGGCTCACTGCCACTTTCAGTACTTGGCATATGTTGGGTATAAAAAGTCGTATTTTCAAACTACGAATACGTGCAGAGAGCCAGAATTTGGCTCGAAAATATTGCTCAGGCCTCGAAATTGGGATGCTTGGGATATTTTGAAAAGTGCAGGGAGGTTTGGGACAAATGTGACCAAACGCCGCTATCAGTACATGGCATATGTTGGCTATAAAAATTCGTAATTTTAAACTGCGAATACGTGCAGAGAGCCAGAATTTGACTCCAAAATATGGCTCAGGCCTTGAAATTGGGATATTTGGGATATTTTGAAAACTGCATTGGAGTTTGTGCAAAATGTGACTCACTGCCGCTTTCAGTACTTGGCATATGTTGGGTATAAAAAGTCGTAATTTCAAACAGCGAATACGTGCAGAGAGCCAGAATTTTGCTCGAAAATATGGCTCAGGCCTCGAAATTGGGATGTTTAGGATATTTTGAAAACTGAAGGGAGGTTTGGGACAAATATGACCAAACGCCGCTTCCAGTACTTAGCATATGTTGGGTTTAAAAATCGTAATTTCAAACTGCAAATACGTGCAGAGAGCCAGAATTTGGCTCCAATATATAGCTCAGGCCTCGAAATTGGGATATTTGGGATATTTCGAAAACTGCAGGGAGTTTGTGCAAAATGTCACTCACTGCCGCTTTCAGGACTTGGCATGTGTTGGGTATAAAAAGTCGTAATTTCAAACTGCGAATACGTGCATAGAGCCAGAATTTGCCTCCAAATTATGGCTCAGGCCTCGAAATTGGTATGTTTGGGATTTTTGAAAACTACAGGGGGGTTTGGGCCAATTTTGACCAAACGCCGCATAAAGTACTTGGCATATGTTAGGTATAAAAAAGTCGTAATTCCAAACTGCGAATACGTGCACAGAGCAAGAATTTGGCTGAAAAATATGGATCAGGCCTCGAAATTGGGATATTTGGGATATTTCGAAAACTGCAGGGGATTTTGTGCAAAATGTCACTCACTGCCGCTTTCAGGACTTGACATGTGTTGGGTATAAAAAGTCGTAATTTCAAACTGCGAATACGTGCAAAGAGCCAGAATTTGCATCCAAAATATGGCTCAGGCCTCGAAATTGGTATGTATGGGATATTTTGAAAACTGCTGGGGGGTTTGGGACAACTGTGACCAAATGCCGCTTTCAGTACTTGGCATATGTTGAGTATGAAAAGTTGTAATTTCAAACTGCGAATTCGTGCAGAGAGCCTGAATTTGGCTCCAAAATATCGCTCAGGCCTCGAAATTGGGATGTTTGGGATATTTTGAAAACTGCAGGGGAGTTTGGGACAAATATGACCAAACGCCGCTTTCAGTACTTGGCATATGTTGGGTATAAAAGTCGTAATTTCAAACAGCGAATACGTGCAGAGAGCCTGAATTTGGCTCCAAAATATGGCTCAGGCCTCGAAATTGGGATGTTTGGGATATTTTGAAAACTGCAGGGAGGTTTGGGACAAATATGACCAAACGCCGCTTTCAGTACTTGGCATATGTTGGGTATAAAAATCGTAATTTCAAACTGCAAATACGTGCAGAGAGCCAGAATTTGGCTCCAAAATATGGATCAGGCCTCGAAATTTGGATGTTTGGGATATTTTGAAAACTGCAGGGAGGTTTGGGAAATATGTGACTAAACGTCGCTTTCAGTACTTGGCATATGTTGGGTATAAAAAAGTCGCAATTTCAAAGTGCGAATACGTGCAGAGACCCAGAATTTGGCTCCAAAATATGGCTCAGGCCTCGAAATTGGAATGTTTGGGATATTTTGAAAACTGTGCGGGAGTTTGGGACAAATATGAGCAAACGCCGCTTTCAGTACTTGGCATATGTTGGGTATAAAAGTCGTAATTTCAAACAGCGAATACGTGCAGAGAGCCTGAATTTGGCTCCAAAATATGGCTCAGGCCTCGAAATCGGGATATTTGGGATATTTTGAAAACTGCATTGGGGTTTGTGCAAAATGTGTCTCACTGCCGCTTTCAGTACTTGGCATATGTTGGGTATAAAAAGTCGTAATTTCAAACAGCGAATACGCGCAGAGAGTAAGAATTGTGCTCCAAAATATGGCTCAGGCCTCGAAATTGGGATCTTTGGGATATTTTGAAAATTGCAGGAGGGATTGGGACAAATGTGACCAAACGCCCTTTCAGTACTTGGCATATGTTGGGTATAAAATGTCGTAATTTCAAACTGCGAATACATGCAGAGAGCCAGAATTTGGCTGGAAAATATGGCTCAGGCCTCGAAATTGGGATGTTTGGGATATTTTGAAAACTGCAGGGGACTTTGTACAAAATGTGACTCACTGCCGCTTTCAGTACTTGGCATATGTTGGGTATAAAAAAGTCGTAATTCCAATAAGCGAATACGGGCAGAGAGCCAGAATTTGGCTCCAAAATATGGCTCAGGCCTCGAAATTGGGATATTTGGGATATTTTGAAAACTGCAGGGGACTTTGTGCAAAATGGGGCTCACTGCCACTTTCAGTACTTGGCATATGTTGGGTATAAAAAGTCGTATTTTCAAACTACGAATACGTGCACAGAGCCAGAATTTGGCTCGAAAATATTGCTCAGGCCTCGAAATTGGGATGCTTGGGATATTTTGAAAAGTGCAGGGAGGTTTGGGACAAATGTGACCAAACGCCGCTATCAGTACATGGCATATGTTGGGTATAAAATTTCGTAATTTTAAACTGCGAATACGTGCAGAGAGCCAGAATTTGACTCCAAAATATGGCTCAGGCCTTGAAATTGGGATATTTGGGATATTTTGAAAACTGCATTGGAGTTTGTGCAAAATGTGACTCACTGCCGCTTTCAGTACTTGTCATATGTTGGGTATAAAAATCGTAATTTCAAACAGCGAATACGTGCAGAGAGCCAGAATTGTGCTCCAAAATATGGCTCAGGCCTCGAAATTGGGATGTTTAGGATATTTTGAAAACTGAAGGGAGGTTTGGGACAAATATGACCAAACGCCGCTTTCAGTACTTGGCATATGTTGGGTTTAAAAATCGTAATTTCAAACTGCAAATACGTGCAGAGAGCCAGAATTTGGCTCCAAAATATAGCTCAGGCCTCGAATTTGGGATATTTGGGATATTTCGAAAACTGCAGGGAGTTTGTGCAAAATGTCACTCACTGCCGCTTTCAGGACTTGGCATGTGTTGGATATAAAAATTCGTAATTTAAAACTGCGAATACGTGCATAGAGCCAGAATTTGCCTCCAAATTATGGCTCAGGCCTCGAAATTGGTATGTTTGGGATTTTTGAAAACTACAGGGGGGTTTGGGCCAATTTTGACCAAACGCCGCATAAAGTACTTGGCATATGTTAGGTATAAAAAAGTCGTAATTCCAAACTGCGAATACGTGCACAGAGCAAGAATTTGGCTGAAAAATATGGATCAGGCCTCGAAATTGGGATATTTGGGATATTTCGAAAACTGCAGGGGAGTTTGTGCAAAATGTCACTCACTGCCGCTTTCAGGACATGGCATGTGTTGGGTATAAAAAGTCGTAATTTCAAACTGCGAATACGTGCATAGAGCCGGAATTTGCCTCCAAATTATGACTCAGGCCTCGAAATTGGTATGTTTTGGATTTTTGAAAACTACAGGGGGGTTTGGGCCAATTTTGACCAAACGCCGCATACAGTACTTGGCATATGTTAGGTATAAAAAAGTCGTAATTCCAAACTGCGAATACGTGCACAGAGCAAGAATTTGGCTGTAAAATATGGATCAGGCCTCGAAATTGGGATATTTAGGATATTTCAAAAACTGCAGGGGAGTTTGTGCAAAATGTCACTCATTGCCGCTTTCAGAACTTGACATGTGTTTGGTATAAAAAGTCGTAATTTCGAACTGCGAATACGTGCAAAGAGCCAGAATTTGCCTCCAAAATATGGCTCAAGCCTCGAAATTGGTATGTTTGGGATATTTTGAAAACTGCTGGGGGGTTTGGGACAACTGTGACCAAACGCCGCTTTCAGTACTTGGCATATGTTGAGTATGAAAAGTCGTAATTTCAAACAGCGAATATGTGCAGAGAGCCAGAATTTTGCTCCAAAATATGGCTCAGGCCTCGAAATTGGGATGTTTGGGATATTTTGAAAACTGCAGGGAGGTTTGGGACAAATATGACCAAACGCCGCTTTCAGTACTTGGCATATGTTGGGTTTAAAAATCGTAATTTCAAACTGCAAATACGTGCAGAGAGCCAGAATTTGGCTCCTAAATATAGCTCAGGGCTCGAAATTGGGATATTTGGGATATTTCGAAAACTGCAGGGAGTTTGTGCAAAATGTCACTCACTGCCGCTTTCAGGACATGGCATGTGTTGGGTATAAAAAGTCGTAATTTCAAACTGCGAATACGTGCATAGAGCCAGAATTTGCCTCCAAATTATGGCTCAGGCCTCGAAATTGGTATGTTTGGGATATTTTGAAAACTACAGGGGGGTTTGGGACAAATGTGACCAAACGCCGCTTTCAGTACTTGGCATATGTTGAGTATGAAAAGTCGTAATTTCAAACAGCGAATACGTTCAGAGAGCCTGAATTTGGCTCCAAAATATGGCTCAGGCCTCGAAATTGGGATGTTTGGGATATTTTGAAAACTGCAGGGATGTTTGGGACAAATATGACCAAACGCCGCTTTCAGTACTTGGCATATGTTGGGTATAAAAATCGTAATTTCAAACTGCAAATACGTGCAGAGAACCAGAATTTGCCTCCAAAATTTGGATCAGGCCTCGAAATTTGGATGTTTGGGATATTTTGAAAACTGCAGGGAGGTTTGGGAAATATGTGACTAAACGCCGCTTTCAGTACTTGGCATATGTTGGGTATAAAAAAGTCGCAATTTCAACCTGCGAATACGTGCAGAGACCCAGAATTTGGCTCCAAAATATGGCTCAGGCCTCGAAATTGGAATGTTTGTGATATTTTGAAAACTGTAGGGGAGTTTGGGACAAATATGACCAAACGCCGCTTTCAGTACTTGGCATATGTTGGGTATAAAATTCGTAATTTCAAACAGCGAATACGTGCAGAGAGCCTGAATTTGGCTCCAAAATATGGCACAGGCCTCGAAATCGGGATATTTTGAAAACTGCATTGGGGTTTGTGCAAAATGTGCCTCACTGCCGCTTTCAGTACTTGGCATATGTTGGGTATCAAAAGTCGAAATTTCAAACAGCGAATACGCGCAGAGAGCAAGAATTGTGCTCCAAAATATGGCTCAGGCCTCGAAATTGGGATCTTTGGGATATTTTGAAAATTGCAGGAGGGATTGGGACAAATGTGACCAAACGCCCTTTCAGTACTTGTCATATGTTGGGTATAAAATGTCGTAATTTCAAACTGCGAATACGTGCAGAGAGCCAGAATTTGGCTGGAAAATATGGCTCAGGCCTCGAAATTGGTATGTTTGGGATATTTTGAAAATTGCTGGGGGGTTTGGGACAAATGTGACCAAACGCCGCTTTCAGTACTTGGCATATGTTGAGTATGAAAAGTCGTAATTTCAAACTGCGAATACGTGTAGAGAGCCTGAATTTGGCTCCAAAATATGGCTCAGGCCTCGAAATTGGGATGTTTGGGATATTTTGAAAACTGCAGGGAGGTTTGGGAAATATGTGACAAAACGCCGCTTTCAGTACTTGGTATATGTTGTGTATAAAAAAGGCATAATTTCAAACTGCGAATACGTGCAGAGAGCCAGAATTTGGCTGTAAAAGATGGCTCAGGCCTCGAAATTGGGATATTTGGAAATATTTTGAAAACTGCAGGGGACTTTGTGCAAAATGTGACTCACTTCCGCTTTCAGTACTTGGCATATGTTGGGTATAAAAAAGTCGTAATTCCAAACTGCGAATACGTGCAGAGAGCCAGGATTTGGCTGTAAAATATGGATCAGGCCTCGAAATTGGGATATTTGGGATATTTCGAAAACTGCAGGGAGTTTGTGCAAAATGTCACTCACTGCCACTTTCAGGACTTGGCATGTGTTGGGTATAAAAAGTCGTAATTTCAAACTGCGAATACGTGCATAGAGCCAGAATTTGCCTCCAAATTATGGCTCAGGCCTCGAAATTGGTATGTTTGGGATATTTTGAAAAGTACAGGGGGGTTTGGGACAAATTTGACCAAACGCCGCTTTCAGTACTTGGCATATGTTGAGTATGAAAAGTCGTAATTTCAAACTGCGAATACGTGCAGAGAGCCTGAATTTGGCTCCAAAATATGGCTCAGGCCTCGAAATTGGGATGTTTGGGATATTTTGAAAACTGCAGGGAGGTTTGGGAAATATGTGACCAAACGCCGCTTTCAGTACTTGGTATATGTTGGGTATAAAAAAGTCGTAATTTCAAACTGCGAATACGTGCAGAGAGCCAGAATTTGGCGGCAAAATATAGCTCAGGCCTCGAAATTGGGATATTTGGAAATATTTTGAAAACTAGAGGGGACTTTGTGCAAAATGTGACTCACTTCCGCTTTCAGTACTTGGCATATGTTGAGTATGAAAAGTCGGAATTTCAAACTGCGAATACGTGCAGAGAGCCTGAATTTGGCTCTAAAATATGGATCAGGCCCCGAAATTTGGATGTTTGGGATATTTTGAAAACTGCAGGGAGGTTTGGGAAATATGTGACCAAACGCCGCTTTAAGTACTTGGCATATGTTGGGTATAAAAATTCGTAATTTCAAACTGCGAATACGTGCAAAGAGCCAGAATTTTGCTCCAAAATATGGCTCAGGCCTCGAAATTGGGATGTTTGGGATATTTGGAAAATTGCAGGGAGGTTTGGGACAAATATGACCAAATGCCGCTTTCAGTACTTGGCATATGTTGGGTTTAAAAATCGTAATTTCAAACTGCAAATACGTGCAGAGAGCCAGAATTTGGCTCCAAAATATGGCTCAGGCCTCGAAATTGTGATATTTGGGATATTTCGAAAACTGCAGGGAGTTTGTGCAAAATGTCACTCACTGCCGCTTTCAGGACTTGGCATGTGTTGGGTATAAAAAGTCGTAATTTCAAACAGCGAATACGTGCAGGGAGCCAGAATTTTGCTCCAAAATATGGCTCAGGCCTCGAAATTGGGATGTTTGGGATATTTTGAAAACTGCAGGGAGGTTTGGGACAATTATGACCAGGCGCCTTAAGTACTTGGCATATGTTGGGTATAAAAAAATCGTAATTCCAAACTGCGAATATGTGCAGAGAGCCTGAATTTGGCTCCAAAATATGACTCAGGCCTCGAAATTGGGATGTTTGGGATATTTTGAAAACTGCAGGGGAGTTTGTGCAAAATGTCACTCACTGCCGCTTTCAGGACTTGGCATGTGTTGGGTATAAAAAGTCGTAAATTCAAACTGCGAATACGTGCATAGAGCCAGTATTTGCCTCCAAAATATGGCTCAGGCCTCGAAATTCGTATGTTTGGGATATTTTGAAAACTGCTGTGGGGTTTGGGACAAATGTGACCAAACGCTGCTTTCAGTACTTGGCATATGTTGAGTATGAAAAGTCGTAATTTCAAACTGTGAATACGTGCAGAGAGCCTGAATTTGGCTCCAAAATATGACTCAGGCCTCGAAATTGGGATGTTTGGGATATTGTGAAAACTGCAGGGGAATTTGGGACAAATAAGACCAAACGCCGCTTTCAGTACTTGGCATATGTTGGGTATAAAAGTCGTAATTTCAAACAGCGAATACGTGCAGAGAGTCAGAATTTGGCTGCAAAATATGGCTCAATCCTCGAAATTGGGATATTTGGGATATTTTGAAAACTGCAGGGGACTTTGTGCAAAATGTGACTCATTGCCGCTTTCAGTACTTGGCATATGTTGGGTCTAAAAAAGTCGTAATTCCAAACTGCGAATACGTGCACAGAGCCAGAATTTGGCTGTAAAATATGGATCAGGCCTCGAAATTGGGATATTTCAAAAACTGCAGGGGAGTTTGTGCCAAATGTCACTCACTGCCGCTTTAAGGACTTGGCATGTGTTGGGTATAAAAAGTCGTAATTTCAAACTGCGAATACGTGCATAGAGCCAGAATTTGCCTCCAAAATATGGCTCAGGCCTCGAAATTGGTATGTTTGGGATATTTTGAAAACTGCTGGGGGGTTTGGGACAAATGTGACCAAACGCCGCTTTCAGTACTTGGCATATGTTGAGTATGAAAAGTCGTAATTTCATACTGCGAATATGTGCAGAGAGCCTGAATTTGGTTCCAAAATATGACTCAGGCCTCGAAATTGGGATGTTTGGGATATTTTGAAAACTGCAGGGGAGTTTGTGCAAAATGTCACTCACTGCCGCTTTCAGGACTTGGCATGTGTTGGGTATAAAAAGTCGTAAATTCAAACTGCGAATACGTGCATAGAGCCAGTATTTGCCTCCAAAATATGGCTCAGGCCTCGAAATTGGTATGTTTGGGATATTTTGAAAACTGCTTGGGGGTTTGGGACAAATGTGACCAAACGCCACTTTCAGTACTTGGCATATGTTGAGTATGAAAAGTCGTAATTTCAAACTGCGAATATGTGCAGAGAGCATGAATTTGGCTCCAAAATATGACTCAGGCCTCGAAATTGGGATGTTTGGGATATTTTGAAAACTGTAGGGAGGTTTGGAACAAATATGACCAAACGCTGCTTTCAGTACTTGGCATATGTTGGGTATAAAAATCGTAATTTCAAACTGCAAATACGTGCAGAGAGCCAGAATTTGGCTGCAAAATATGGCTCAGGCCTCGAAATTGGGATGTTCGGGATATTTTGAAAACTGCAGGGGAGTTTGGGAAAATATGACCAAACGCAGCTTTCAGTACTTGGCATATGTTGGGTATAAAAGTCGTAATTTCAAACAGCGAATACGTGCAGAGAGCCTGAATTTGGCTCCAAAATATGGCTCAGGCCTCGAAATTGGGATGTTTGGGATATTTTGAAAACTGCAGGGAGGTTTGGGAATTATGTGACCAAACGACGCTTTCAGTACTTGGCATATGTTGGGTATAAAAAGTCGTAATTTCAAACTGCGAATACGTGCATAGAGCCAGAATTTGCCTCCAAAATATGGCTCAGGCCTCGAAATTGGTATGTTTGGGATATTTTGAAAACTGCTGGGGGGGTTTGGGACAAATGTGACCAAACGCCGCTCTCAGTACTTGGCATATGTTGAGTACGAAAAGTCGTAATTTCAAACTGCGAATACGTGCAGAGAGCCTGAATTTGGCTCCAAAATATGGCTCAGGCCTCGAAATTGGGATGTTTGGGATATTTTGAAAACTGCAGGGGAGTTTGGGACAAATATGACCAAACGCCACTTTCAGAACCTGGCATATGTTGGGTATAAAAGTCGTAATTTCAAACAGCGAATACGTGCAGAGAGCCTGAATTTGGCTCCAAAATAAGGCTCAGGCCTCGAAATTGGGATGTTTGGGATATTTTGAAAACTGCAGGAAGGTTTGGGACAAATATGACCAAACGCCGCTTTCAGTACTTGGCATATGTTGGGCATAAAAATCGTAATTTCAAACTGCAAATACGTGCAGAGAGCCAGAATTTAGCTCCAAAATATGGATCAGGCCTCGAAATTTGGATGTTTGGGATATATTGAAAACTGCAGGGAGGTTTGGGAAATATGTGACCAAACGCAGCTTTCAGTACTTGGTATATGTTGGGTATAAAAAAGTCGCAATTTCAAACTGCGAATACGTGCAGAGAGCTAGAATTTGGCTGCAAAATATGGCTCAGGCCTCGAAATTGGGATATTTGGGATATTTTGAAAACTGCAGGGAGGTTTGGGAAATATGTGACCAAACGCAGCTTTCAGTACTTGGTATATGTTGGGTATAAAAAAGTCGTAATTTCAAACTGCGAATACGTGCAGAGAGCCTGAATTTGGCAGCAAAATATGGCTCAGGCCTCGAAATTGGGATATTTGGGATATTTTGAAAACTGCAGGAGGGATTTTGTGCAAAATGTGACTCACTGCCGCTTTCAGTACTTGGCATATGTTGGGTATAAAAAAGTCGTAATTCCAAACTGCGAATACGTGCACAGAGCCAGAATTTGGCTACAAAATATGGATCAGGCCTCGAAATTGGGATATTATGGATATTTCGAAAACTGCAGGGGAGTTTGTGCAAAATGTCACTCACTGCCGCTTTCAGGACTTGGCATATGTTGGGTATAAAATTCGTAATTTCAAACTGCGAATACGTGCATAGAGCCAGAATTTGCCTCCAAAATATGGCTCAGGCCTCGAAATTGGTATGTTTGGGATATTTTGAAAACTGCTGGGGGGTTTGTGACAAATGTGACCAAACGCTGCTTTCAGTTCTTGGCATATGTTGAGTATGAAAATTCGTAATTTCAAACTGCGAATCCGTGGAGAGAGCCTGAATTTGGCTCAAAAATATGGCGCAGGCCACGAAATTGGGATGTTAGGGATATTTTGAAAACTGCAGGGGAGTTTGGGACATATATGACCAAAGCCGCTTTCAGTACTTGGCATATGTTGGGTATAAAAGTCGTAATTTCAAACAGCGAATACGTGCAGAGAGCCTGAATTTGGCTCCAAAATATGGCTCAGGCCTCGAAATTGGGATGTTTGGGATATTTTGAAAACTGCAGGGAGGTTTGGGACAAATATGACCAAACGCCGCTTTCAGTACTTGGCATATGTTGGGCATAAAAATCGTAATTTCAAACTGCAAATACGTGCAGAGAGCCAGAATTTAGCTCCAAAATATGGATCAGGCTTCGAAATTTGGATGTTTGGGATATTTTGAAAACTGCAGAGAGGTTTGGGAAATATGTGACCAAACGCCGCTTTCAGTACTTGGCATATTTTGGGTATAAAAAAGTCGCAATTTCAAACTGCGAATACGTGCAGAGAGCCAGAATTTGGCTCCAAAATATGGCTCAGGCCTCGAAATTGGAATGTTTGGGATATTTTGAAAACTACATTGGAGTTTGTGCAAAATGTGACTCACTGCCGCTTTCAGTACTTGGCATATGTTGGGTATAAAAAGTCGTAATTTCAAACAGCGAATACTTGCAGAGAGCCAGAATTGTGCTCCAAAATATGGCTCAGGCCTCGAAATTGGGATCTTTGGGATATTTTGAAAATTGCAGGAGGGATTGGGACAAATGTGATCAAACGCCGCTTTCAGTACATGGCATATGTTGGGTATAAAAAGTCGTAATTTCAAACTGCGAATACGTGCAGAGAGCCAGAATTTTGCTAGAAAATATGGCTCAGGCCTCGAAATTGGGATGTTTGGGATATTTTGAAAACTGCAGGGGACTTTGTGCAAAATGTGACTCACTGCCGCTTTCAGTACTTGGCATATGTTGGGTATAAAAAAGTCGTAATTCCAAGAAGCGAATACGTGCAGAGAGCCAGAATTTGGCTCGAAAATATGGCTCAGGCCTCGAAATTGGGATGTTTGGGATATTTTGAAAAGTGCAGGGAGGTTTGGGACAAATGTGACCAAACGCCGCTTTCAGTACATAGCATATGTTGGGTATAAAAATTCGTAATTTTAAACTGCGAATACGTGCAGAGAGCCAGAATTTGACTCCAAAATATGGCTCAGGCCTCGAAATTGGGATATTTGGAATATTTTGAAAACTGCAGGGGAGTTTGTGCAAAATGTGACTCACTGCCGCTTTCAGTACTTGGCATATGTTGGGTATAAAAAAGTCGTAATTCCAAACTGCGAAAACGTGCAGAGAGCCAGAATTTGGCTCAAAAATATGGCTCAGGCCTCGAAATTGGGATATTTGGGATATTTTGAAAACTGCAGGGGGGTTTGGGACAAATGTGACCAAACGCCGCTTTCAGTACTTGGCATATGTTGAGTATGAAAAGTCGTAATTTCAAACTGCGAATACGTGCAGAGAGCCTGAATTTGGCTCCAAAATATGGCTCAGGCCTCGAAATTGGGATGTTTGGGATATTTTGAAAATTGCAGGGGGGATTGGGACAAATGTGACCAAACGCCGCTTTCAGTACTTTGCATATGTTGGGTATAAAAATTCGTAATTTCAAACTGCGAATACGTGCAGAGAGCCAGAATTTGGCTGGAAAATATGGCTCAGGCCTCGAAATTGGGATGTTTGGGATATTTTGAAAACTGCAGGGAGGTTTGGGACAAATGTGACCAAACGCCGCTTTCAGTACATGGCATATGTTGGGTTAAAAATTCGTAATTTCAAACTGCGAATACGTGCTGAGAGCCAGAATTTGGCTACAAAATATGGCTCAGGCCTCGAAATTGGGATATTTTGGATATTTTGAAAACTGCAGGGGACTTTGTGCAAAATGTGACTCACTGCCACTTTCAGTACTTGGCATATGTTGGGTATAAAAAAGTCGTAATTCCAAACTTCGAATACGTGCAGAGAGCCAGAATTTGGCTCCAAAATATGGCTCAGGCCTCGAAATTGGGATATTTGGGATATTTCGAAAACTGCAGGGGAGTTTGTGCAAAATGTCAATCACTGGCGCTTTCAGGACTTGGCATGTGTTGGGTATAAAAAGTCGTAATTTCAAACAGCGAATACGTGCATAGAGCCAGAATTTGCCTCCAAATTATGGCTCAGGCCTCGAAATTGGTATGTTTGGGATATTTTGAAAACAGCAGGGGGGTTTGGGACAAATGTGACCAAACGCCGCTTTCAGTACTTGGCATATGTTGAGTATGAAAAGTCGTAATTTCAAACTGCGAACACGTGCAGAGAGCCTGAATTTGGCTCCAAAATATGGCTCAGGCCTCGAAATTGGGATGTTTGGGATATTTTGAAAACTGCAGGGAGGTTTGGGACAAATATGACCAAACGCCGCTTTCAGTACTTGGCATATGTTGGGTTTAAAAATCGTAATTCCAAACTGCAAATACGTGCAGAGAGCCAGAATTTGGCTCCAAAATATGGCTCAGGCCTCAAAATTGGGATATTTGGGATATTTCGAAATCTGCAAAGGGAGTTTGTGCAAAATGTCACTCACTGCCGCTTTCAGGACTTGGCATGTGTTGGGTATAAAAAGTCGTAAATTCAAACTGCGAATACGTGCATAGAGCCAGAATTTGCCTCCAAATTATGGCTCAGGCCTCGAAATTGGTATGTTTGGGATATTTTGAAAACTGCATGGGGGTTTGGGACAAATGTGACCAAACGCCGCTTTCAGTACTTGGCATATGTTGAGTATAAAAAGTCGTAATTTCAAACTGCGAATACGTGCAGAGAGCCTGAATTTGGCTCCAAAATATGGCTCAGGCCTCGAAATTGGGATGTTTGGGATATTTTGAAAACTGCAGGGAGGTTTGGGAAATATGTGACCAAACGCAGCTTTCAGTACTTGGTATATGTTGGGTATAAAAAAGTTGTAATTTCAAACTGCGAATACGTGCAGAGAGCCAGAATTTGGCTGCAAAATATGGCTCAGGCCTCGAAATTGGGATATTTGGGATATTTTGAAAACTGCAGGGGGAATTTTGTGCAAAATGTGACTCACTGCCGCTTTCAGTGCTTGGCATATGTTGGGTATAAAAAAGTCGTAATTCCAAACTGCGAATACGTGCACAGAGCCAGAATTTGGCTGTAAAATATGGATCAGGCCTCGAAATTGGGATATTTAGGATATTTTGAAAACTGCAGGGGGAATTTTGTGCAAAATGTGACTCACTGCCGCTTTCAGTGCTTGGCATATGTTGGGTATAAAAAAGTCGTAATTTCAAACTGCGAATACGTGCATAGAGCCAGAATTTGCCTCCAAAATATGGCTCAGGCCTCGAAATTGGTATGTTTGGGATATTTTGAAAACTGCTGGGGGGTTTGGGACAAATGTGACCAAACGCCGCTTTCAGTTCTTGGCATATGTTGAGTATGAAAAGTCGTATTTTCAAACTGCGAATACGTGCAGAGAGCCTGAATTTGGCTCAAAAATATGGTTTAGGCCTCGAAATTGGGAAGTTAGGGATATTTTTAAAACTGCAGGGGAGTTTGGGACAAATATGACCAAAGTCGCTATCAGTACTTGGCATATGTTGGGTATAAAAGTCGTAATTTCAAACAGCGAATACGTGCAGAGAGCCTGAATTTGGCTCCAAAATATGGCTCAGGCCTCGAAATTGGGATGTTTGGGATATTTTGAAAACTGCAGGGAGGTTTGGGACATATATGACCAAACGCCGCTTTCAGTACTTGGCATATGTTGGGCATAAAAATCGTAATTTCAAACACCGAATACTTGCAGAGAGCCAGAATTGTGCTCCAAAATATGGCTCAGGCCTCGAAATTGGGATCTTTGAGAAATTTTGAAAATTGCAGGAGGGATTGGGACAAATGTGATCAAACGCCGCTTTCAGTACTTGGCATATGTTGGGTATAAAAAGTCGTAATTTCAAACTGCGAATACGTGCAGAGAGCCAGAATTTTTCTGGAAAATATGGCTCAGGCCTCGAAATTGGGATGTTTGGGATATTTTGAAAAGTGCAGGGAGGTTTGGGACAAATGTGACCAAACGCAGCTTTCAGTATATGGCATATGTTGGGTATAAAAATTCGTAATTTTAAACTGCGAATACGTGCAGAGAGCCTGAATTTGGCTCCAAAATATGGCTCAGGCCTCGAAATTGGGATGTTTGGGATATTTTGAAAATTGCAGGGGGGATTGGGACAAATGTGACCAAACGCCGCTTTCAGTACTTTGCATATGTTGGGTATAAAAATTCGTAATTTCAAACTGCGAATACGTGCAGAGAGCCAGAATTTGGCTGGAAAATATGGCTCAGGCCTCGAAATTGGGATGTTTGGGATATTTTGAAAACTGCAGGGAGGTTTGGGACAAATGTGACCAAACGCCGCTTTCAGTACATGGCATATGTTGGGTTAAAAATTCGTAATTTCAAACTGCGAATACGTGCTGAGAGCCAGAATTTGGCTACAAAATATGGCTCAGGCCTCGAAATTGGGATATTTTGGATATTTTGAAAACTGCAGGGGACTTTGTGCAAAATGTGACTCACTGCCACTTTCAGTACTTGGCATATGTTGGGTATAAAAAAGTCGTAATTCCAAACTTCGAATACGTGCAGAGAGCCAGAATTTGGCTCCAAAATATGGCTCAGGCCTCGAAATTGGGATCTTTGGGATATTTCGAAAACTGCAGGGGAGTTTGTGCAAAATGTCACTCACTGGCGCTTTCAGGACTTGGCATGTGTTGGGTATAAAAAGTCGTAATTTCAAACAGCGAATACGTGCATAGAGCCAGAATTTGCCTCCAAATTATGGCTCAGGCCTCGAAATTGGTATGTTTGGGATATTTTGAAAACAGCAGGGGGGTTTGGGACAAATGTGACCAAACGCCGCTTTCAGTACTTGGCATATGTTGAGTATGAAAAGTCGTAATTTCAAACTGCGAACACGTGCAGAGAGCCTGAATTTGGCTCCAAAATATGGCTCAGGCCTCGAAATTGGGATGTTTGGGATATTTTGAAAACTGCAGGGAGGTTTGGGACAAATATGACCAAACGCCGCTTTCAGTACTTGGCATATGTTGGGTTTAAAAATCGTAATTCCAAACTGCAAATACGTGCAGAGAGCCAGAATTTGGCTCCAAAATATGGCTCAGGCTTCAAAATTGGGATATTTGGGATATTTCGAAATCTGCAAAGGGAGTTTGTGCAAAATGTCACTCACTGCCGCTTTCAGGACTTGGCATGTGTTGGGTATAAAAAGTCGTAAATTCAAACTGCGAATACGTGCATAGAGCCAGAATTTGCCTCCAAATTATGGCTCAGGCCTCGAAATTGGTATGTTTGGGATATTTTGAAAACTGCATGGGGGTTTGGGACAAATGTGACCAAACGCCGCTTTCAGTACTTGGCATATGTTGAGTATAAAAAGTCGTAATTTCAAACTGCGAATACGTGCAGAGAGCCTGAATTTGGCTCCAAAATATGGCTCAGGCCTCGAAATTGGGATGTTTGGGATATTTTGAAAACTGCAGGGAGGTTTGGGAAATATGTGACCAAACGCAGCTTTCAGTACTTGGTATATGTTGGGTATAAAAAAGTTGTAATTTCAAACTGCGAATACGTGCAGAGAGCCAGAATTTGGCTGCAAAATATGGCTCAGGCCTCGAAATTGGGATATTTGGGATATTTTGAAAACTGCAGGGGGAATTTTGTGCAAAATGTGACTCACTGCCGCTTTCAGTGCTTGGCAT
Source organism: Procambarus clarkii (assembly GCF_040958095.1). NCBI lineage: Eukaryota > Metazoa > Arthropoda > Malacostraca > Decapoda > Cambaridae > Procambarus > Procambarus clarkii. The sequence goes on from NC_091222.1 coordinate 5,353,205, forward strand.
ATGTTGGGTATAAAAAAGTCGTAATTCCAAACTGCGAATACGTGCACAGAGCCAGAATTTGGCTGTAAAATATGGATCAGGCCTCGAAATTGGGATATTTAGGATATTTTGAAAACTGCAGGGGGAATTTTGTGCAAAATGTGACTCACTGCCGCTTTCAGTGCTTGGCATATGTTGGGTATAAAAAAGTCGTAATTTCAAACTGCGAATACGTGCATAGAGCCAGAATTTGCCTCCAAAATATGGCTCAGGCCTCGAAATTGGTATGTTTGGGATATTTTGAAAACTGCTGGGGGGTTTGGGACAAATGTGACCAAACGCCGCTTTCAGTTCTTGGCATATGTTGAGTATGAAAAGTCGTATTTTCAAACTGAGAATACGTGCAGAGAGCCTGAATTTGGCTCAAAAATATGGTTTAGGCCTCGAAATTGGGAAGTTAGGGATATTTTTAAAACTGCAGGGGAGTTTGGGACAAATATGACCAAAGTCGCTATCAGTACTTGGCATATGTTGGGTATAAAAAGTCGTAATTTCAAACTGCGAATACGTGCAGAGAGCCAGAATTTTTCTGGAAAATATGGCTCAGGCCTCGAAATTGGGATGTTTGGGATATTTTGAAAAGTGCAGGGAGGTTTGGGACAAATGTGACCAAACGCAGCTTTCAGTATATGGCATATGTTGGGTATAAAAATTCGTAATTTTAAACTGCGAATACGTGCAGAGAGCCAGAATTTGACTCCAAAACATGGCTCAGGCCTCGAAATTGGGATATTTGGGATATTTTGAAAACTGCTGGGGAGTTTGTGCAAAATGTGACTCACTGCCGCTTTCAGTACTTGGCATATGTTGGGTATAAAAAAGTCGTAATTCCAAACTTCGAATACGTGCAGAGAGCCAGAATTTGGCTCAAAAATATGGCTCAGGCCTCGAAATTGGGATATTTGGGATATTTTGAAAACTGCAGGGGGGTTTGGGACAAATGTGACCAAACGCCGCTTTCAGTACTTGGCATATGTTGAGTATGAAAAGTCGTAATTTCAAACTGCGAATACGTGCAGAGAGCCTGAATTTGGCTCCAAAATATGGCTCAGGCCTCGAAATTGGGATGTTTGGGATATTTTGAAAATTGCAGGGGGGATTGGGACAAATGTGACCAAACGCCGCTTTCAGTACTTTGCATATGTTGGGTATAAAAATTCGTAATTTCAAACTGCGAATACGTGCAGAGAGCCAGAATTTGGCTGGAAAATATGGCTCAGGCCTCGAAATTGGGATGTTTGGGATATTTTGAAAACTGCAGGGAGGTTTGGGACAAATGTGACCAAACGCCGCTTTCAGTACATGGCATATGTTGGGTTAAAAATTCGTAATTTCAAACTGCGAATACGTGCTGAGAGCCAGAATTTGGCTACAAAATATGGCTCAGGCCTCGAAATTGGGATATTTTGGATATTTTGAAAACTGCAGGGGACTTTGTGCAAAATGTGACTCACTGCCACTTTCAGTACTTGGCATATGTTGGGTATAAAAAAGTCGTAATTCCAAACTTCGAATACGTGCAGAGAGCCAGAATTTGGCTCCAAAATATGGCTCAGGCCTCGAAATTGGGATCTTTGGGATATTTCGAAAACTGCAGGGGAGTTTGTGCAAAATGTCACTCACTGGCGCTTTCAGGACTTGGCATGTGTTGGGTATAAAAAGTCGTAATTTCAAACAGCGAATACGTGCATAGAGCCAGAATTTGCCTCCAAATTATGGCTCAGGCCTCGAAATTGGTATGTTTGGGATATTTTGAAAACAGCAGGGGGGTTTGGGACAAATGTGACCAAACGCCGCTTTCAGTACTTGGCATATGTTGAGTATGAAAAGTCGTAATTTCAAACTGCGAACACGTGCAGAGAGCCTGAATTTGGCTCCAAAATATGGCTCAGGCCTCGAAATTGGGATGTTTGGGATATTTTGAAAACTGCAGGGAGGTTTGGGACAAATATGACCAAACGCCGCTTTCAGTACTTGGCATATGTTGGGTTTAAAAATCGTAATTCCAAACTGCAAATACGTGCAGAGAGCCAGAATTTGGCTCCAAAATATGGCTCAGGCTTCAAAATTGGGATATTTGGGATATTTCGAAATCTGCAAAGGGAGTTTGTGCAAAATGTCACTCACTGCCGCTTTCAGGACTTGGCATGTGTTGGGTATAAAAAGTCGTAAATTCAAACTGCGAATACGTGCATAGAGCCAGAATTTGCCTCCAAATTATGGCTCAGGCCTCGAAATTGGTATGTTTGGGATATTTTGAAAACTGCATGGGGGTTTGGGACAAATGTGACCAAACGCCGCTTTCAGTACTTGGCATATGTTGAGTATAAAAAGTCGTAATTTCAAACTGCGAATACGTGCAGAGAGCCTGAATTTGGCTCCAAAATATGGCTCAGGCCTCGAAATTGGGATGTTTGGGATATTTTGAAAACTGCAGGGAGGTTTGGGAAATATGTGACCAAACGCAGCTTTCAGTACTTGGTATATGTTGGGTATAAAAAAGTTGTAATTTCAAACTGCGAATACGTGCAGAGAGCCAGAATTTGGCTGCAAAATATGGCTCAGGCCTCGAAATTGGGATATTTGGGATATTTTGAAAACTGCAGGGGGAATTTTGTGCAAAATGTGACTCACTGCCGCTTTCAGTGCTTGGCATATGTTGGGTATAAAAAAGTCGTAATTCCAAACTGCGAATACGTGCACAGAGCCAGAATTTGGCTGTAAAATATGGATCAGGCCTCGAAATTGGGATATTTAGGATATTTTGAAAACTGCAGGGGGAATTTTGTGCAAAATGTGACTCACTGCCGCTTTCAGTGCTTGGCATATGTTGGGTATAAAAAAGTCGTAATTTCAAACTGCGAATACGTGCATAGAGCCAGAATTTGCCTCCAAAATATGGCTCAGGCCTCGAAATTGGTATGTTTGGGATATTTTGAAAACTGCTGGGGGGTTTGGGACAAATGTGACCAAACGCCGCTTTCAGTTCTTGGCATATGTTGAGTATGAAAAGTCGTATTTTCAAACTGAGAATACGTGCAGAGAGCCTGAATTTGGCTCAAAAATATGGTTTAGGCCTCGAAATTGGGAAGTTAGGGATATTTTTAAAACTGCAGGGGAGTTTGGGACAAATATGACCAAAGTCGCTATCAGTACTTGGCATATGTTGGGTATAAAAGTCGTAATTTCAAACAGCGAATACGTGCAGAGAGCCTGAATTTGGCTCCAAAATATGGCTCAGGCCTCGAAATTGGGATGTTTGGGATATTTTGAAAACTGCAGGGAGGTTTGGGACATATATGACCAAACGCCGCTTTCAGTACTTGGCATATGTTGGGCATAAAAATCGTAATTTCAAACACCGAATACTTGCAGAGAGCCAGAATTGTGCTCCAAAATATGGCTCAGGCCTCGAAATTGGGATCTTTGAGAAATTTTGAAAATTGCAGGAGGGATTGGGACAAATGTGATCAAACGCCGCTTTCAGTACTTGGCATATGTTGGGTATAAAAAGTCGTAATTTCAAACTGCGAATACGTGCAGAGAGCCAGAATTTTTCTGGAAAATATGGCTCAGGCCTCGAAATTGGGATGTTTGGGATATTTTGAAAAGTGCAGGGAGGTTTGGGACAAATGTGACCAAACGCCGCTTTCAGTATATGGCATATGTTGGGTATAAAAATTCGTAATTTTAAACTGCGAATACGTGCAGAGAGCCAGAATTTGACTCCAAAACATGGCTCAGGCCTCGAAATTGGGATATTTGGGATATTTTGAAAACTGCTGGGGAGTTTGTGCCAAATGTGACTCACTGCCGCTTTCAGTACTTGGCATATGTTGGGTATAAAAAAGTCGTAATTCCAAACTTCGAATACGTGCAGAGAGCCAGAATTTGGCTCCAAAATATGGCTCAGGCCTCGAAATTGGGATATTTGGGATATTTCGAAAACTGCAGGGGAGTTTGTGCAAAATGTCACTCACTGGCGCTTTCAGGACTTGGCATGTGTTGGGTATAAAAAGTCGTAATTTCAAACAGCGAATACGTGCATAGAGCCAGAATTTGCCTCCAAATTATGGCTCAGGCCTCGAAATTGGTATGTTTGGGATATTTTGAAAACAGCAGGGGGGTTTGGGACAAATGTGACCAAACGCCGCTTTCAGTACTTGGCATATGTTGAGTATGAAAAGTCGTAATTTCAAACTGCGAACACGTGCAGAGAGCCTGAATTTGGCTCCAAAATATGGCTCAGGCCTCGAAATTGGGATGTTTGGGATATTTTGAAAACTGCAGGGAGGTTTGGGACAAATATGACCAAACGCCGCTTTCAGTACTTGGCATATGTTGGGTTTAAAAATCGTAATTCCAAACTGCAAATACGTGCAGAGAGCCAGAATTTGGCTCCAAAATATGGCTCAGGCCTCAAAATGGGGATATTTGGGATATTTCGAAATCTGCAAAGGAAGTTTGTGCAAAATGTCACTCACTGCCGCTTTCAGGACTTGGCATGTGTTGGGTATAAAAAGTCGTAAATTCAAACTGCGAATACGTGCATAGAGCCAGAATTTGCCTCCAAATTATGGCTCAGGCCTCGAAATTGGTATGTTTGGGATATTTTGAAAACTGCATGGGGGTTTGGGACAAATGTGACCAAACGCCGCTTTCAGTACTTGGCATATGTTGAGTATAAAAAGTCGTAATTTCAAACTGCGAATACGTGCAGAGAGCCTGAATTTGGCTCCAAAATATGGCTCAGTCCTCGAAATTGGGATATTTGGGATATTTTGAAAACTGCAGGTGGGTTTGGGACAAATGTGACCAAACGCCGATTTCAGTACTTGGCATATGTTGAGTATGAAAAGTCGTAATTTCAAACTGCGAATACGTGCTGAGAGCCTGAATTTGGCTCCAAAATATGGCTCAGGACTCGAAATTGGGATGTTTGGGATATTTTGAAAGTTGCAGGGGGGATTTTGACAAATGTGACCAAACGCCGCTTTCAGTACTTTGCATATGTTGGGTATAAAAAGTCGTAATTTCAAACTGCGAATACGTGCAGAGAGCCAGAATTTGGCTGGAAAATATGGTTCAGGCCTTTAAATTGAGATGTTTGGGATATTTTGAAAACTGCAGGGAGGTTTGGGACAAATGTGACCAAACGCCGCTTTCAGTACATGGCATATGTTGGGTTAAAAATTCGTAATTTCAAACTGCGAATACGTGCAGAGAGCCAGAATTTGGCTAAAAAATATGGCTCAGGCCTCGAAATTGGGATATTTGGGATATTTTGAAAATTGCAGGGGAGTTTGTGCAAAATGTGATTCACTGCAGCTTTAAGTACTTGGCATATGTTGGGTATAAAAAAGTCATAATCCCAAACTTCGAATACGTGCAGAGAGCCAGAATTTAGCTCCAAAATATGGCTCAGGCCTCGAAATTGGGATATTTGGGATATTTCGAAAACTGCAGGGGAGTTTGTGCAAAATGTCACTCACTGGCGCTTTCAGGACTTGGCATGTGTTGGGTATAAAAAGTTGTAATTTCAAACAGCGAATACGTGCATATATCCAGAATTTGCCTCCAAATTATGGCTCAGGACTCGAAATTGGTATGTTTGGGATATTTTGAAAAGAGCAGGGGGGTTTGGGACAAATGTGACCAAACGCCGCTTTCAGTACTTGGCTTATGTTGAGTATGAAAAGTCGTAATTTCAAACTGCGAACACGTGCACAGAGCCTGAATTTGGCTCCAAAATATGGCTCAGGCCTCGAAATTGGGATGTTTGGGATATATTGAAAACTGCAGGGAGGTTTGGGAAATATGTGACCAAACGCCGCTTTCAGTACTTGGTATATTTTGGGTATAAAAAAGTCGTAATTTCAAACTGCGAATACGTGCAGAGAGCCAGAATTTGGCTGCAAAATATGGCTCAGGCCTCGAAATTGGGATATTTGGGATATTTTAAGAACTGCAGGGGACTTTGCGCAAAATGTGACTCACTGCCGCTTTCAGTACTTGGCATATGTTGGGTATAAAAAAGTCGTAATTCCAAACTGCGAATACGTGCAGAGAGCTAGAATTTGGCAGCAATATATGGCTCAGGCCTCGAAATTGGGATGTCTGATTTACTTTGAAAACTGCTGGGGGGTTTGGTACAAACATGACCAAACACCGCTTTCAGTACTTGGCATATGTTGGGTATAGAAAGTCGTAATTTCAAACTGTGAATACGTGCAGAGAGCCAGAATTTGGCTCCAAAATATGACTCAGGCCTCGAAATTGGGATATTTTGGATATTTTGAAAACTGCAGGGGACTTTGTGCAAAATGTGACTTGATCACTGCCACTTTCAGTACTTGGCATATGTTGGGTATAAAAAGTCGTATTTTCAAACTACGAATACGTGCAGAGAGCCAGAATTTGGCTCGAAAATATGGCTCAGGCCACGAAATTGGGATGTTTGGGATATTTTGAAAAGTGCAGGGAGGTTTGGGACAAATGTGACCAAACGCCGCTTTCAGTACATGGCATATGTTGGGTATAAAAATTCTTAATTTTAAACTTCGAATACGTGCAGAAAGCCAGAATTTGGCTCCAAAATATGGCTCAGGCCTCGAAATTGGGATATTTGGGATATTTTGAAAACTGCATTGGAGTTTGTGCGATATGTGACTCTGCCGCTTTCAGTACTTGGAATATGTTGGGTATAAAAATCGTAATTTCAAACTGCAAATACGTGCAGAGAGCCAGAATTTGGCTCCAAAATATGGCTCAGGCCTCGAAATAGGGATATTTGGGATATTTCGAAATCTGCAAAGGGAGTTTGTGCAAAATGTCACTTACTGCCGCTTTCAGGACTTGGCATGTGTTGGGTATAAAAAGTCGTAAATTCAAACAGCGAATACTTGCAGAGAGCCAGAATTGTGCTCCAAAATATGGCTCAGGCCTCGAAATTGGGATCTTTGTTATATTTTGAAAATTGCAGGGGGGATTTTGTGCAAAATGTGACTCACTGTCGCTTTCAGTACTTGGCATATGTTGGGTATAAAAAGTCGTAATTTCAAACAGCGAATACTTGCAGAGAGCCAGAATTGTGCTCCAAAATATGGCTCAGGCCTCGAAATTGGGATGTTTGGGATATTTTGAAAACTGCAGGGGACTTTGTGCAAAATGTGACTCACTGCCGCTTTCAGTACTTGGCATATGTTGGGTTTAAAAATCGTAATTCCAAACTGCAAATACGTGCAGAGAGCCAGAATTTGGCTCCAAAATATGGCTCAGGCTTCAAAATTGGGATATTTGGGATATTTCGAAATCTGCAAAGGGAGTTTGTGCAAAATGTCACTCACTGCCGCTTTCAGGACTTGGCATGTGTTGGGTATAAAAAGTCGTAAATTCAAACTGCGAATACGTGCATAGAGCCAGAATTTGCCTCCAAATTATGGCTCAGGCCTCGAAATTGGTATGTTTGGGATATTTTGAAAACTGCATGGGGGTTTGGGACAAATGTGACCAAACGCCGCTTTCAGTACTTGGCATATGTTGAGTATAAAAAGTCGTAATTTCAAACTGCGAATACGTGCAGAGAGCCTGAATTTGGCTCCAAAATATGGCTCAGGCCTCGAAATTGGGATGTTTGGGATATTTTGAAAACTGCAGGGAGGTTTGGGAAATATGTGACCAAACGCAGCTTTCAGTACTTGGTATATGTTGGGTATAAAAAAGTTGTAATTTCAAACTGCGAATACGTGCAGAGAGCCAGAATTTGGCTGCAAAATATGGCTCAGGCCTCGAAATTTGGATATTTGGGATATTTTGAAAACTGCAGGGGGAATTTTGTGCAAAATGTGACTCACTGCCGCTTTCAGTGCTTGGCATATGTTGGGTATAAAAAAGTCGTAATTCCAAACTGCGAATACGTGCACAGAGCCAGAATTTGGCTGTAAAATATGGATCAGGCCTCGAAATTGGGATATTTAGGATATTTTGAAAACTGCAGGGGGAATTTTGTGCAAAATGTGACTCACTGCCGCTTTCAGTGCTTGGCATATGTTGGGTATAAAAAAGTCGTAATTTCAAACTGCGAATACGTGCATAGAGCCAGAATTTGCCTCCAAAATATGGCTCAGGCCTCGAAATTGGTATGTTTGGGATATTTTGAAAACTGCTGGGGGGTTTGGGACAAATGTGACCAAACGCCGCTTTCAGTTCTTGGCATATGTTGAGTATGAAAAGTCGTATTTTAAAACTGCTAATACGTGCAGAGAGCCTGAATTTGGCTCAAAAATATGGTTTAGGCCTCGAAATTGGGAAGTTAGGGATATTTTTAAAACTGCAGGGGAGTTTGGGACAAATATGACCAAAGTCGCTATCAGTACTTGGCATATGTTGGGTATAAAAGTCGTAATTTCAAACAGCGAATACGTGCAGAGAGCCTGAATTTGGCTCCAAAATATGGCTCAGGCCTCGAAATTGGGATGTTTGGGATATTTTGAAAACTGCAGGGAGGTTTGGGACATATATGACCAAACGCCGCTTTCAGTACTTGGCATATGTTGGGTATAAAAATCGTAATTTCAAACACCGAATACTTGCAGAGAGCCAGAATTGTGCTCCAAAATATGGCTCAGGCCTCGAAATTGGGATCTTTGAGAAATTTTGAAAATTGCAGGAGGGATTGGGACAAATGTGATCAAACGCCGCTTTCAGTACTTGGCATATGTTGGGTATAAAAAGTCGTAATTTCAAACTGCGAATACGTGCAGAGAGCCAGAATTTTTCTGGAAAATATGGCTCAGGCCTCGAAATTGGGATGTTTGGGATATTTTGAAAAGTGCAGGGAGGTTTGGGACAAATGTGACCAAACGCCGCTTTCAGTATATGGCATATGTTGGGTATAAAAATTCGTAATTTTAAACTGCGAATACGTGCAGAGAGCCGGAATTTGACTCCAAAACATGGCTCAGGCCTCGAAATTGGGATATTTGGGATATTTTGAAAACTGCTGGGGAGTTTGTGCAAAATGTGACTCACTGCCGCTTTCAGTACTTGGCATATGTTGGGTATAAAAAAGTCGTAATTCCAAACTTCGAATACGTGCAGAGAGCCAGAATTTGGCTCCAAAATATGGCTCAGGCCTCAAAATTGGGATATTTGGGATATTTCGAAATCTGCAAAGGAAGTTTGTGCAAAATGTCACTCACTGCCGCTTTCAGGACTTGGCATGTGTTGGGTATAAAAAGTCGTAAATTCAAACTGCGAATACGTGCATAGAGCCAGAATTTGCCTCCAAATTATGGCTCAGGCCTCGAAATTGGTATGTTTGGGATATTTTGAAAACTGCATGGGGGTTTGGGACAAATGTGACCAAACGCCGCTTTCAGTACTTGGCATATGTTGAGTATAAAAAGTCGTAATTTCAAACTGCGAATACGTGCAGAGAGCCTGAATTTGGCTCCAAAATATGGCTCAGTCCTCGAAATTGGGATATTTGGGATATTTTGAAAACTGCAGGTGGGTTTGGGACAAATGTGACCAAACGCCGATTTCAGTACTTGGCATATGTTGAGTATGAAAAGTCGTAATTTCAAACTGCGAATACGTGCTGAGAGCCTGAATTTGGCTCCAAAATATGGCTCAGGACTCGAAATTGGGATGTTTGGGATATTTTGAAAGTTGCAGGGGGGATTTTGACAAATGTGACCAAACGCCGCTTTCAGTACTTTGCATATGTTGGGTATAAAAAGTCGTAATTTCAAACTGCGAATACGTGCAGAGAGCCAGAATTTGGCTGGAAAATATGGTTCAGGCCTTTAAATTGAGATGTTTGGGATATTTTGAAAACTGCAGGGAGTTTTGGGACAAATGTGACCAAACGCCGCTTTCAGTACATGGCATATGTTGGGTTAAAAATTCGTAATTTCAAACTGCGAATACGTGCAGAGAGCCAGAATTTGGCTAAAAAATATGGCTCAGGCCTCGAAATTGGGATATTTGGGATATTTTGAAAATTGCAGGGGAGTTTGTGCAAAATGTGATTCACTGCAGCTTTAAGTACTTGGCATATGTTGGGTATAAAAAAGTCATAATCCCAAACTTCGAATACGTGCAGAGAGCCAGAATTTAGCTCCAAAATATGGCTCAGGCCTCGAAATTGGGATATTTGGGATATTTCGAAAACTGCAGGGGAGTTTGTGCAAAATGTCACTCACTGGCGCTTTCAGGACTTGGCATGTGTTGGGTATAAAAAGTTGTAATTTCAAACAGCGAATACGTGCATATATCCAGAATTTGCCTCCAAATTATGGCTCAGGACTCGAAATTGGTATGTTTGGGATATTTTGAAAAGAGCAGGGGGGTTTGGGACAAATGTGACCAAACGCCGCTTTCAGTACTTGGCTTATGTTGAGTATGAAAAGTCGTAATTTCAAACTGCGAACACGTGCACAGAGCCTGAATTTGGCTCCAAAATATGGCTCAGGCCTCGAAATTGGGATGTTTGGGATATATTGAAAACTGCAGGGAGGTTTGGGAAATATGTGACCAAACGCCGCTTTCAGTACTTGGTATATTTTGGGTATAAAAAAGTCGTAATTTCAAACTGCGAATACGTGCAGAGAGCCAGAATTTGGCTGCAAAATATGGCTCAGGCCTCGAAATTGGGATATTTGGGATATTTTAAGAACTGCAGGGGACTTTGCGCAAAATGTGACTCACTGCCGCTTTCAGTACTTGGCATATGTTGGGTATAAAAAAGTCGTAATTCCAAACTGCGAATACGTGCAGAGAGCTAGAATTTGGCAGCAATATATGGCTCAGGCCTCGAAATTGGGATGTCTGATTTACTTTGAAAACTGCTGGGGGGTTTGGTACAAACATGACCAAACACCGCTTTCAGTACTTGGCATATGTTGGGTATAGAAAGTCGTAATTTCAAACTGTGAATACGTGCAGAGAGCCAGAATTTGGCTCCAAAATATGACTCAGGCCTCGAAATTGGGATATTTTGGATATTTTGAAAACTGCAGGGGACTTTGTGCAAAATGTGACTTGATCACTGCCACTTTCAGTACTTGGCATATGTTGGGTATAAAAAGTCGTATTTTCAAACTACGAATACGTGCAGAGAGCCAGAATTTGGCTCGAAAATATGGCTCAGGCCACGAAATTGGGATGTTTGGGATATTTTGAAAAGTGCAGGGAGGTTTGGGACAAATGTGACCAAACGCCGCTTTCAGTACATGGCATATGTTGGGTATAAAAATTCTTAATTTTAAACTTCGAATACGTGCAGAAAGCCAGAATTTGGCTCCAAAATATGGCTCAGGCCTCGAAATTGGGATATTTGGGATATTTTGAAAACTGCATTGGAGTTTGTGCGATATGTGACTCACTGCCGCTTTCAGTACTTGGAATATGTTGGGTATAAAAATCGTAATTTCAAACTGCAAATACGTGCAGAGAGCCAGAATTTGGCTCCAAAATATGGCTCAGGCCTCGAAATAGGGATATTTGGGATATTTCGAAATCTGCAAAGGGAGTTTGTGCAAAATGTCACTTACTGCCGCTTTCAGGACTTGGCATGTGTTGGGTATAAAAAGTCGTAAATTCAAACAGCGAATACTTGCAGAGAGCCAGAATTGTGCTCCAAAATATGGCTCAGGCCTCGAAATTGGGATCTTTGTTATATTTTGAAAATTGCAGGGGGGATTTTGTGCAAAATGTGACTCACTGTCGCTTTCAGTACTTGGCATATGTTGGGTATAAAAAGTCGTAATTTCAAACAGCGAATACTTGCAGAGAGCCAGAATTGTGCTCCAAAATATGGCTCAGGCCTCGAAATTGGGATGTTTGGGATATTTTGAAAACTGCAGGGGACTTTGTGCAAAATGTGACTCACTGCCGCTTTCAGTACTTGGCATATGTTGGGTTTAAAAATCGTAATTCCAAACTGCAAATACGTGCAGAGAGCCAGAATTTGGCTCCAAAATATAACTCAGGCTTCAAAATTGGGATATTTGGGATATTTCGAAATCTGCAAAGGGAGTTTGTGCAAAATGTCACTCACTGCCGCTTTCAGGACTTGGCATGTGTTGGGTATAAAAAGTCGTAAATTCAAACTGCGAATACGTGCATAGAGCCAGAATTTGCCTCCAAATTATGGCTCAGGCCTCGAAATTGGTATGTTTGGGATATTTTGAAAACAGCAGGGGGGTTTGGGACAAATGTGACCAAACGCTGCTTTCAGTACTTGGCATATGTTGAGTATGAAAAGTCGTAATTTCAAACTGCGAACACGTGCAGAGAGCCTGAATTTGGCTCCAAAATATGGCTCAGGCCTCGAAATTGGGATGTTTGGGATATTTTGAAAAGTGCAGGGAGGTTTGGGACAAATATGACCAAACGCCGCTTTCAGTACTTGGCATATGTTGGGTTTAAAAATCGTAATTCCAAACTGCAAATACGTGCAGAGAGCCAGAATTTGGCTCCAAAATATGGCTCAGGCCTCAAAATTGGGATATTTGGGATATTTCGAAATCTGCAAAGGAAGTTTGTGCAAAATGTCACTCACTGCCGCTTTCAGGACTTGGCATGTGTTGGGTATAAAAAGTCGTAAATTCAAACTGCGAATACGTGCATAGAGCCAGAATTTGCCTCCAAATTATGGCTCAGGCCTCGAAATTGGTATGTTTGGGATATTTTGAAAACTGCATGGGGGTTTGGGACAAATGTGACCAAACGCCGCTTTCAGTACTTGGCATATGTTGAGTATAAAAAGTCGTAATTTCAAACTGCGAATACGTGCAGAGAGCCTGAATTTGGCTCCAAAATATGGCTCAGTCCTCGAAATTGGGATATTTGGGATATTTTGAAAACTGCAGGTGGGTTTGGGACAAATGTGACCAAACGCCGATTTCAGTACTTGGCATATGTTGAGTATGAAAAGTCGTAATTTCAAACTGCGAATACGTGCTGAGAGCCTGAATTTGGCTCCAAAATATGGCTCAGGACTCGAAATTGGGATGTTTGGGATATTTTGAAAGTTGCAGGGGGGATTTTGACAAATGTGACCAAACGCCGCTTTCAGTACTTTGCATATGTTGGGTATAAAAAGTCGTAATTTCAAACTGCGAATACGTGCAGAGAGCCAGAATTTGGCTGGAAAATATGGTTCAGGCCTTTAAATTGAGATGTTTGGGATATTTTGAAAACTGCAGGGAGGTTTGGGACAAATGTGACCAAACGCCGCTTTCAGTACATGGCATATGTTGGGTTAAAAATTCGTAATTTCAAACTGCGAATACGTGCAGAGAGCCAGAATTTGGCTAAAAAATATGGCTCAGGCCTCGAAATTGGGATATTTGGGATATTTTGAAAATTGCAGGGGAGTTTGTGCAAAATGTGATTCACTGCAGCTTTAAGTACTTGGCATATGTTGGGTATAAAAAAGTCATAATCCCAAACTTCGAATACGTGCAGAGAGCCAGAATTTAGCTCCAAAATATGGCTCAGGCCTCGAAATTGGGATATTTGGGATATTTCGAAAACTGCAGGGGAGTTTGTGCAAAATGTCACTCACTGGCGCTTTCAGGACTTGGCATGTGTTGGGTATAAAAAGTTGTAATTTCAAACAGCGAATACGTGCATATATCCAGAATTTGCCTCCAAATTATGGCTCAGGACTCGAAATTGGTATGTTTGGGATATTTTGAAAAGAGCAGGGGGGTTTGGGACAAATGTGACCAAACGCCGCTTTCAGTACTTGGCTTATGTTGAGTATGAAAAGTCGTAATTTCAAACTGCGAACACGTGCACAGAGCCTGAATTTGGCTGCAAAATATGGCTCAGGCCTCGAAATTGGGATATTTGGGATATTTTAAGAACTGCAGGGGACTTTGCGCAAAATGTGACTCACTGCCGCTTTCAGTACTTGGCATATGTTGGGTATAAAAAAGTCGTAATTCCAAACTGCGAATACGTGCAGAGAGCTAGAATTTGGCAGCAATATATGGCTCAGGCCTCGAAATTGGGATGTTTGGGATATATTGAAAACTGCAGGGAGGTTTGGGAAATATGTGACCAAACGCCGCTTTCAGTACTTGGTATATTTTGGGTATAAAAAAGTCGTAATTTCAAACTGCGAATACGTGCAGAGAGCCAGAATTTGGCTGCAAAATATGGCTCAGGCCTCGAAATTGGGATATTTGGGATATTTTAAGAACTGCAGGGGACTTTGCGCAAAATGTGACTCACTGCCGCTTTCAGTACTTGGCATATGTTGGGTATAAAAAAGTCGTAATTCCAAACTGCGAATACGTGCAGAGAGCTAGAATTTGGCAGCAATATATGGCTCAGGCCTCGAAATTGGGATGTCTGATTTACTTTGAAAACTGCTGGGGGGTTTGGTACAAACATGACCAAACACCGCTTTCAGTACTTGGCATATGTTGGGTATAGAAAGTCGTAATTTCAAACTGTGAATACGTGCAGAGAGCCAGAATTTGGCTCCAAAATATGACTCAGGCCTCGAAATTGGGATATTTTGGATATTTTGAAAACTGCAGGGGACTTTGTGCAAAATGTGACTCACTGCCACTTTCAGTACTTGGCATATGTTGGGTATAAAAAGTCGTATTTTCAAACTACGAATACGTGCAGAGAGCCAGAATTTGGCTCGAAAATATGGCTCAGGCCACGAAATTGGGATGTTTGGGATATTTTGAAAAGTGCAGGGAGGTTTGGGACAAATGTGACCAAACGCCGCTTTCAGTACATGGCATATGTTGGGTATAAAAATTCTTAATTTTAAACTTCGAATACGTGCAGAGAGCCAGAATTTGGCTCGAAAATATGGCTCAGGCCACGAAATTGGGATATTTGGGATATTTTGAAAACTGCATTGGAGTTTGTGCGATATGTGACTCACTGCCGCTTTCAGTACTTGGAATATGTTGGGTATAAAAATCGTAATTTCAAACTGCAAATACGTGCAGAGAGCCAGAATTTGGCTCCAAAATATGGCTCAGGCCTCGAAATAGGGATATTTGGGATATTTCGAAATCTGCAAAGGGAGTTTGTGCAAAATGTCACTTACTGCCGCTTTCAGGACTTGGCATGTGTTGGGTATAAAAAGTCATAAATTCAAACAGCGAATACTTGCAGAGAGCCAGAATTGTGCTCCAAAATATGGCTCAGGCCTCGAAATTGGGATCTTTGTTATATTTTGAAAATTGCAGGGGGGATTTTGTGCAAAATGTGACTCACTGTCGCTTTCAGTACTTGGCATATGTTGGGTATAAAAAGTCGTAATTTCAAACAGCGAATACTTGCAGAGAGCCAGAATTGTGCTCCAAAATATGGCTCAGGCCTCGAAATTGGGATGTTTGGGATATTTTGAAAACTGCAGGGGACTTTGTGCAAAATGTGACTCACTGCCGCTTTCAGTACTTGGCATATGTTGGGTATAAAAAAGTCGTAATTCCAAGAAGCGAATACGTGCAGAGAGCCAGAATTTGGCTCGAAAATATGGCTCAGGCCTCGAAATTGGGATGTTTGGGATATTTTGAAAAGTGCAGGGAGGTTTGGGACAAATGTGACCAAACGCCGCTTTCAGTACATGGCGTATGTTGGGTATAAAAATTCGTAATTTCAAACTGCGAATACGTGCAGAGAGCCAGAATTTGGCTACAAAATATGGCTCAGGCCTCGAAATTGGGATATTTGGGATATTTTGAAAATTGCAGGGGAGTTTGTGCAAAATGTGATTCACTGCAGCTTTTAGTACTTGGCATATGTTGGGTATAAAAAAGTCGTAATTCCAAACTTCGAATACGTGTAGAGATCCAGAATTTGGCTCCAAAATATGGCTCAGGCCTCGAAATTGGGATATTTGCGATATTTCGAAAACTGCAGGGGAGTTTGTGGAAAATGTCACTCACTGGCGCTTTCAGGACTTGGCATGTGTTGGGTATAAAAAGTCGTAATTTCAAACATCGAATACGTGCATAGAGCCAGAATTTGCCTCCAAATTATGGCTCAGGCCTCGAAATTGGTATGTTTGGGATATTTTGAAAACAGCAGGGGGGTTTGGGACAAATGTGACCAAACGCCGCTCTCAGTACTTGGCATATGTTGAGTATGAAAAGTCGTAATTTCAAACTGCGAACACGTGCAGAGAGCCTGAATTTGGCTCCAAAATATGGCTCAGGCCTCGAAATTGGGATGTTTGGGATATTTTGAAAACTGCAGGGAGGTTTGGGAAATATGTGACCAAACGCCGCTTTCAGTACTTGGTATATTTTGGGTATAAAAAAGTCGTAATTTCAAACTGCGAATACGTGCAGAGAGCCAGAATTTGGCTGCAAAATATGGCTCAGACCTCGAAATTGGGATATTTGGGATATTTTAAGAACTGCAGGGGACTTTGCGCAAAATGTGACTCACTGCCGCTTACAGTACTTGGCATATGTTGGGTATAAAAAAGTCGTAATTCCAAACTGCGAATACGTGCAGAGAGCCAGAATTTGGCAGCAATATATGGCTCAGGCCTCGAAATTGGGATATTTGATTTATTTTGAAAACTGCTGGGGGGTTTGGTATAAACATGACCAAACACCGCTTTCAGTACTTGGCATATGTTGGGTATAGAAAGTCGTAATTTCAAACTGCGAATACGTGCAGAGAGCCAGAATTTGGCTCCAAAATATGGCTCAGGCCTCGAAATTGGGATATTTTGGATATTTTGAAAACTGCAGGGGACTTTGTGCAAAATGTGACTCACTGCCACTTTCAGTACTTGGCATATGTTGGGTATAAAAAGTCGTATTTTCAAACTACGAATACGTGCAGAGAGCCAGAATTTGGCTCGAAAATATGGCTCAGGCCACGAAATTGGGATGTTTGGGATATTTTGAAAAGTGCAGGGAGGTTTGGGACAAATGTGACCAAACGCCGCTTTCAGTACATGGCATATGTTGGGTATAAAAATTCTTTATTTTAAACTACGAATACGTGCAGAGAGCCAGAATTTGACTCCAAAATATGGCGCAGGCCTCGAAATTGGAATATTTGGGATATTTTGAAAACTGCAGGGGGGTTTGGGACAAATGTGACCAAACGCCGCTTTCAGTTCTTGGCATATGTTGAGTATGAAAAGTCGTATTTTAAAACTGCTAATACGTGCAGAGAGCCTGAATTTGGCTCAAAAATATGGTTTAGGCCTCGAAATTGGGAAGTTAGGGATATTTTTAAAACTGCAGGGGAGTTTGGGACAAATATGACCAAAGTCGCTATCAGTACTTGGCATATGTTGGGTATAAAAGTCGTAATTTCAAACAGCGAATACGTGCAGAGAGCCTGAATTTGGCTCCAAAATATGGCTCAGGCCTCGAAATTGGGATGTTTGGGATATTTTGAAAACTGCAGGGAGGTTTGGGACATATATGACCAAACGCCGCTTTCAGTACTTGGCATATGTTGGGCATAAAAATCGTAATTTCAAACACCGAATACTTGCAGAGAGCCAGAATTGTGCTCCAAAATATGGCTCAGGCCTCGAAATTGGGATCTTTGAGAAATTTTGAAAATTGCAGGAGGGATTGGGACAAATGTGATCAAACGCCGCTTTCAGTACTTGGCATATGTTGGGTATAAAAAGTCGTAATTTCAAACTGCGAATACGTGCAGAGAGCCAGAATTTTTCTGGAAAATATGGCTCAGGCCTCGAAATTGGGATGTTTGGGATATTTTGAAAAGTGCAGGGAGGTTTGGGACAAATGTGACCAAACGCCGCTTTCAGTATATGGCATATGTTGGGTATAAAAATTCGTAATTTTAAACTGCGAATACGTGCAGAGAGCCGGAATTTGACTCCAAAACATGGCTCAGGCCTCGAAATTGGGATATTTGGGATATTTTGAAAACTGCTGGGGAGTTTGTGCAAAATGTGACTCACTGCCGCTTTCAGTACTTGGCATATGTTGGGTATAAAAAAGTCGTAATTCCAAACTTCGAATACGTGCAGAGAGCCAGAATTTGGCTCCAAAATATGGCTCAGGCCTCGAAATTGGGATATTTGGGATATTTCGAAAACTGCAGGGGAGTTTGTGCAAAATGTCACTCACTGGCGCTTTCAGGACTTGGCATGTGTTGGGTATAAAAAGTCGTAATTTCAAACAGCGAATACGTGCATAGAGCCAGAATTTGCCTCCAAATTATGGCTCAGGCCTCGAAATTGGTATGTTTGGGATATTTTGAAAACAGCAGGGGGGTTTGGGACAAATGTGACCAAACGCCGCTTTCAGTACTTGGCATATGTTGAGTATGAAAAGTCGTAATTTCAAACTGCGAACACGTGCAGAGAGCCTGAATTTGGCTCCAAAATATGGCTCAGGCCTCGAAATTGGGATGTTTGGGATATTTTGAAAACTGCAGGGAGGTTTGGGACAAATATGACCAAACGCCGCTTTCAGTACTTGGCATATGTTGGGTTTAAAAATCGTAATTCCAAACTGCAAATGCGTGCAGAGAACCAGAATTTGGCTCCAAAATATGGCTCAGGCCTCAAAATTGGGATATTTGGGATATTTCGAAATCTGCAAAGGAAGTTTGTGCAAAATGTCACTCACTGCCGCTTTCAGGACTTGGCATGTGTTGGGTATAAAAAGTCGTAAATTCAAACTGCGAATACGTGCATAGAGCCAGAATTTGCCTCCAAATTATGGCTCAGGCCTCGAAATTGGTATGTTTGGGATATTTTGAAAACTGCATGGGGGTTTGGGACAAATGTGTACCAAACGCCGCTTTCAGTACTTGGCATATGTTGAGTATAAAAAGTCGTAATTTCAAACTGCGAATACGTGCAGAGAGCCTGAATTTGGCTCCAAAATATGGCTCAGTCCTCGAAATTGGGATATTTGGGATATTTTGAAAACTGCAGGTGGGTTTGGGACAAATGTGACCAAACGCCGATTTCAGTACTTGGCATATGTTGAGTATGAAAAGTCGTAATTTCAAACTGCGAATACGTGCTGAGAGCCTGAATTTGGCTCCAAAATATGGCTCAGGACTCGAAATTGGGATGTTTGGGATATTTTGAAAGTTGCAGGGGGGATTTTGACAAATGTGACCAAACGCCGCTTTCAGTACTTTGCATATGTTGGGTATAAAAAGTCGTAATTTCAAACTGCGAATACGTGCAGAGAGCCAGAATTTGGCTGGAAAATATGGTTCAGGCCTTTAAATTGAGATGTTTGGGATATTTTGAAAACTGCAGGGAGGTTTGGGACAAATGTGACCAAACGCCGCTTTCAGTACATGGCATATGTTGGGTTAAAAATTCGTAATTTCAAACTGCGAATACGTGCAGAGAGCCAGAATTTGGCTAAAAAATATGGCTCAGGCCTCGAAATTGGGATATTTGGGATATTTTGAAAATTGCAGGGGAGTTTGTGCAAAATGTGATTCACTGCAGCTTTAAGTACTTGGCATATGTTGGGTATAAAAAAGTCATAATCCCAAACTTCGAATACGTGCAGAGAGCCAGAATTTAGCTCCAAAATATGGCTCAGGCCTCGAAATTGGGATATTTGGGATATTTCGAAAACTGCAGGGGAGTTTGTGCAAAATGTCACTCACTGGCGCTTTCAGGACTTGGCATGTGTTGGGTATAAAAAGTTGTAATTTCAAACAGCGAATACGTGCATATATCCAGAATTTGCCTCCAAATTATGGCTCAGGACTCGAAATTGGTATGTTTGGGATATTTTGAAAAGAGCAGGGGGGTTTGGGACAAATGTGACCAAACGCCGCTTTCAGTACTTGGCTTATGTTGAGTATGAAAAGTCGTAATTTCAAACTGCGAACACGTGCACAGAGCCTGAATTTGGCTCCAAAATATGGCTCAGGCCTCGAAATTGGGATGTTTGGGATATATTGAAAACTGCAGGGAGGTTTGGGAAATATGTGACCAAACGCCGCTTTCAGTACTTGGTATATTTTGGGTATAAAAAAGTCGTAATTTCAAACTGCGAATACGTGCAGAGAGCCAGAATTTGGCTGCAAAATATGGCTCAGGCCTCGAAATTGGGATATTTGGGATATTTTAAGAACTGCAGGGGACTTTGCGCAAAATGTGACTCACTGCCGCTTTCAGTACTTGGCATATGTTGGGTATAAAAAAGTCGTAATTCCAAACTGCGAATACGTGCAGAGAGCTAGAATTTGGCAGCAATATATGGCTCAGGCCTCGAAATTGGGATGTCTGATTTACTTTGAAAACTGCTGGGGGGTTTGGTACAAACATGACCAAACACCGCTTTCAGTACTTGGCATATGTTGGGTATAGAAAGTCGTAATTTCAAACTGTGAATACGTGCAGAGAGCCAGAATTTGGCTCCAAAATATGACTCAGGCCTCGAAATTGGGATATTTTGGATATTTTGAAAACTGCAGGGGACTTTGTGCAAAATGTGACTCACTGCCACTTTCAGTACTTGGCATATGTTGGGTATAAAAAGTCGTATTTTCAAACTACGAATACGTGCAGAGAGCCAGAATTTGGCTCGAAAATATGGCTCAGGCCACGAAATTGGGATGTTTGGGATATTTTGAAAAGTGCAGGGAGGTTTGGGACAAATGTGACCAAACGCCGCTTTCAGTACATGGCATATGTTGGGTATAAAAATTCTTAATTTTAAACTTCGAATACGTGCAGAAAGCCAGAATTTGGCTCCAAAATATGGCTCAGGCCTCGAAATTGGGATATTTTGAAAACTGCATTGGAGTTTGTGCGATATGTGACTCACTGCCGCTTTCAGTACTTGGAATATGTTGGGTATAAAAATCGTAATTTCAAACTGCAAATACGTGCAGAGAGCCAGAATTTGGCTCCAAAATATGGCTCAGGCCTCGAAATAGGGATATTTGGGATATTTCGAAATCTGCAAGGGAGTTTGTGCAAAATGTCACTTACTGCCGCTTTCAGGACTTGGCATGTGTTGGGTATAAAAAGTCGTAAATTCAAACAGCGAATACTTGCAGAGAGCCAGAATTGTGCTCCAAAATATGGCTCAGGCCTCGAAATTGGGATCTTTGTTATATTTTGAAAATTGCAGGGGGGATTTTGTGCAAAATGTGACTCACTGTCGCTTTCAGTACTTGGCATATGTTGGGTATAAAAAGTCGTAATTTCAAACAGCGAATACTTGCAGAGAGCCAGAATTGTGCTCCAAAATATTGCTCAGGCCTCGAAATTGGGATCTTTGGGATATTTTGAAAATTGCAGGAGGGATTGGGACCAATGTGATCAAACGCCGCTTTCAGTACTTGGCATATGTTGGGTATAAAAAGTCGTAATTTCAAACTGCGAATACGTGCAGAGAGCCAGAATTTTGCTGGAAAATATGGCTCAGGCCTCGAAATTGGGATGTTTGGGATATTTTGAAAACTGCAGGGGACTTTGTGCAAAATGTGACTCACTGCCGCTTTCAGTACTTGGCATATGTTGGGTATAAAAAAGTCGTAATTCCAAGAAGCGAATACGTGCAGAGAGCCAGAATTTGGCTCGAAAATATGGCTCAGGCCTCGAAATTGGGATGTTTGGGATATTTTGAAAAGTGCAGGGAGGTTTGGGACAAATGTGACCAAACGCCGCTTTCAGTATATGGCATATGTTGGGTATAAAAATTCGTAATTTTAAACTGCGAATACGTGCAGAGAGCCAGAATTTGACTCCAAAACATGGCTCAGGCCTCGAAATTGGGATATTTGGGATATTTTGAAAACTGCTGGGGAGTTTGTGCAAAATGTGACTCACTGCCGCTTTCAGTACTTGGCATATGTTGGGTATAAAAAAGTCGTAATTCCAAACTTCGAATACGTGCAGAGAGCCAGAATTTGGCTCCAAAATATGGCTCAGGCCTCGAAATTGGGATATTTGGGATATTTCGAAAACTGCAGGGGAGTTTGTGCAAAATGTCACTCACTGGCGCTTTCAGGACTTGGCATGTGTTGGGTATAAAAAGTTCGTAATTTCAAACAGCGAATACGTGCATAGAGCCAGAATTTGCCTCCAAATTATGGCTCAGGCCTCGAAATTGGTATGTTTGGGATATTTTGAAAACAGCAGGGGGGTTTGGGACAAATGTGACCAAACGCCGCTTTCAGTACTTGGCATATGTTGAGTATGAAAAGTCGTAATTTCAAACTGCGAACACGTGCAGAGAGCCTGAATTTGGCTCCAAAATATGGCTCAGGCCTCGAAATTGGGATGTTTGGGATATTTTGAAAACTGCAGGGAGGTTTGGGACAAATATGACCAAACGCCGCTTTCAGTACTTGGCATATGTTGGGTTTAAAAATCGTAATTCCAAACTGCAAATACGTGCAGAGAGCCAGAATTTGGCTCCAAAATATGGCTCAGGCCTCAAAATTGGGATATTTGGGATATTTCGAAATCTGCAAAGGAAGTTTGTGCAAAATGTCACTCACTGCCGCTTTCAGGACTTGGCATGTGTTGGGTATAAAAAGTCGTAAATTCAAACTGCGAATACGTGCATAGAGCCAGAATTTGCCTCCAAATTATGGCTCAGGCCTCGAAATTGGTATGTTTGGGATATTTTGAAAACTGCATGGGGGTTTGGGACAAATGTGACCAAACGCCGCTTTCAGTACTTGGCATATGTTGAGTATAAAAAGTCGTAATTTCAAACTGCGAATACGTGCAGAGAGCCTGAATTTGGCTCCAAAATATGGCTCAGTCCTCGAAATTGGGATATTTGGGATATTTTGAAAACTGCAGGTGGGTTTGGGACAAATGTGACCAAACGCCGATTTCAGTACTTGGCATATGTTGAGTATGAAAAGTCGTAATTTCAAACTGCGAATACGTGCTGAGAGCCTGAATTTGGCTCCAAAATATGGCTCAGGACTCGAAATTGGGATGTTTGGGATATTTTGAAAGTTGCAGGGGGGATTTTGACAAATGTGACCAAACGCCGCTTTCAGTACTTTGCATATGTTGGGTATAAAAAGTCGTAATTTCAAACTGCGAATACGTGCAGAGAGCCAGAATTTGGCTGGAAAATATGGTTCAGGCCTTTAAATTGAGATGTTTGGGATATTTTGAAAACTGCAGGGAGGTTTGGGACAAATGTGACCAAACGCCGCTTTCAGTACATGGCATATGTTGGGTTAAAAATTCGTAATTTCAAACTGCGAATACGTGCAGAGAGCCAGAATTTGGCTAAAAAATATGGCTCAGGCCTCGAAATTGGGATATTTGGGATATTTTGAAAATTGCAGGGGAGTTTGTGCAAAATGTGATTCACTGCAGCTTTAAGTACTTGGCATATGTTGGGTATAAAAAAGTCATAATCCCAAACTTCGAATACGTGCAGAGAGCCAGAATTTAGCTCCAAAATATGGCTCAGGCCTCGAAATTGGGATATTTGGGATATTTCGAAAACTGCAGGGGAGTTTGTGCAAAATGTCACTCACTGGCGCTTTCAGGACTTGGCATGTGTTGGGTATAAAAAGTTGTAATTTCAAACAGCGAATACGTGCATATATCCAGAATTTGCCTCCAAATTATGGCTCAGGACTCGAAATTGGTATGTTTGGGATATTTTGAAAAGAGCAGGGGGGTTTGGGACAAATGTGACCAAACGCCGCTTTCAGTACTTGGCTTATGTTGAGTATGAAAAGTCGTAATTTCAAACTGCGAACACGTGCACAGAGCCTGAATTTGGCTCCAAAATATGGCTCAGGCCTCGAAATTGGGATGTTTGGGATATATTGAAAACTGCAGGGAGGTTTGGGAAATATGTGACCAAACGCCGCTTTCAGTACTTGGTATATTTTGGGTATAAAAAAGTCGTAATTTCAAACTGCGAATACGTGCAGAGAGCCAGAATTTGGCTGCAAAATATGGCTCAGGCCTCGAAATTGGGATATTTGGGATATTTTAAGAACTGCAGGGGACTTTGCGCAAAATGTGACTCACTGCCGCTTTCAGTACTTGGCATATGTTGGGTATAAAAAAGTCGTAATTCCAAACTGCGAATACGTGCAGAGAGCTAGAATTTGGCAGCAATATATGGCTCAGGCCTCGAAATTGGGATGTCTGATTTACTTTGAAAACTGCTGGGGGGTTTGGTACAAACATGACCAAACACCGCTTTCAGTACTTGGCATATGTTGGGTATAGAAAGTCGTAATTTCAAACTGTGAATACGTGCAGAGAGCCAGAATTTGGCTCCAAAATATGACTCAGGCCTCGAAATTGGGATATTTTGGATATTTTGAAAACTGCAGGGGACTTTGTGCAAAATGTGACTCACTGCCACTTTCAGTACTTGGCATATGTTGGGTATAAAAAGTCGTATTTTCAAACTACGAATACGTGCAGAGAGCCAGAATTTGGCTCGAAAATATGGCTCAGGCCACGAAATTGGGATGTTTGGGATATTTTGAAAAGTGCAGGGAGGTTTGGGACAAATGTGACCAAACGCCGCTTTCAGTACATGGCATATGTTGGGTATAAAAATTCTTAATTTTAAACTTCGAATACGTGCAGAAAGCCAGAATTTGGCTCCAAAATATGGCTCAGGCCTCGAAATTGGGATATTTTGAAAACTGCATTGGAGTTTGTGCGATATGTGACTCACTGCCGCTTTCAGTACTTGGAATATGTTGGGTATAAAAATCGTAATTTCAAACTGCAAATACGTGCAGAGAGCCAGAATTTGGCTCCAAAATATGGCTCAGGCCTCGAAATAGGGATATTTGGGATATTTCGAAATCTGCAAAGGGAGTTTGTGCAAAATGTCACTTACTGCCGCTTTCAGGACTTGGCATGTGTTGGGTATAAAAAGTCGTAAATTCAAACAGCGAATACTTGCAGAGAGCCAGAATTGTGCTCCAAAATATGGCTCAGGCCTCGAAATTGGGATCTTTGTTATATTTTGAAAATTGCAGGGGGGATTTTGTGCAAAATGTGACTCACTGTCGCTTTCAGTACTTGGCATATGTTGGGTATAAAAAGTCGTAATTTCAAACAGCGAATACTTGCAGAGAGCCAGAATTGTGCTCCAAAATATTGCTCAGGCCTCGAAATTGGGATCTTTGGGATATTTTGAAAATTGCAGGAGGGATTGGGACCAATGTGATCAAACGCCGCTTTCAGTACTTGGCATATGTTGGGTATAAAAAGTCGTAATTTCAAACTGCGAATACGTGCAGAGAGCCAGAATTTTGCTGGAAAATATGGCTCAGGCCTCGAAATTGGGATGTTTGGGATATTTTGAAAACTGCAGGGGACTTTGTGCAAAATGTGACTCACTGCCGCTTTCAGTACTTGGCATATGTTGGGTATAAAAAAGTCGTAATTCCAAGAAGCGAATACGTGCAGAGAGCCAGAATTTGGCTCGAAAATATGGCTCAGGCCTCGAAATTGGGATGTTTGGGATATTTTGAAAAGTGCAGGGAGGTTTGGGACAAATGTGACCAAACGCCGCTTTCAGTATATGGCATATGTTGGGTATAAAAATTCGTAATTTTAAACTGCGAATACGTGCAGAGAGCCAGAATTTGACTCCAAAACATGGCTCAGGCCTCGAAATTGGGATATTTGGGATATTTTGAAAACTGCTGGGGAGTTTGTGCAAAATGTGACTCACTGCCGCTTTCAGTACTTGGCATATGTTGGGTATAAAAAAGTCGTAATTCCAAACTTCGAATACGTGCAGAGAGCCAGAATTTGGCTCCAAAATATGGCTCAGGCCTCGAAATTGGGATATTTGGGATATTTCGAAAACTGCAGGGGAGTTTGTGCAAAATGTCACTCACTGGCGCTTTCAGGACTTGGCATGTGTTGGGTATAAAAAGTTGTAATTTCAAACAGCGAATACGTGCATAGAGCCAGAATTTGCCTCCAAATTATGGCTCAGGCCTCGAAATTGGTATGTTTGGGATATTTTGAAAACAGCAGGGGGGTTTGGGACAAATGTGACCAAACGCCGCTTTCAGTACTTGGCATATGTTGAGTATGAAAAGTCGTAATTTCAAACTGCGAACACGTGCAGAGAGCCTGAATTTGGCTCCAAAATATGGCTCAGGCCTCGAAATTGGGATGTTTGGGATATTTTGAAAACTGCAGGGAGGTTTGGGACAAATATGACCAAACGCCGCTTTCAGTACTTGGCATATGTTGGGTTTAAAAATCGTAATTCCAAACTGCAAATACGTGCAGAGAGCCAGAATTTGGCTCCAAAATATGGCTCAGGCCTCAAAATTGGGATATTTGGGATATTTCGAAATCTGCAAAGGAAGTTTGTGCAAAATGTCACTCACTGCCGCTTTCAGGACTTGGCATGTGTTGGGTATAAAAAGTCGTAAATTCAAACTGCGAATACGTGCATAGAGCCAGAATTTGCCTCCAAATTATGGCTCAGGCCTCGAAATTGGTATGTTTGGGATATTTTGAAAACTGCATGGGGGTTTGGGACAAATGTGACCAAACGCCGCTTTCAGTACTTGGCATATGTTGAGTATAAAAAGTCGTAATTTCAAACTGCGAATACGTGCAGAGAGCCTGAATTTGGCTCCAAAATATGGCTCAGTCCTCGAAATTGGGATATTTGGGATATTTTGAAAACTGCAGGTGGGTTTGGGACAAATGTGACCAAACGCCGATTTCAGTACTTGGCATATGTTGAGTATGAAAAGTCGTAATTTCAAACTGCGAATACGTGCTGAGAGCCTGAATTTGGCTCCAAAATATGGCTCAGGACTCGAAATTGGGATGTTTGGGATATTTTGAAAGTTGCAGGGGGGATTTTGACAAATGTGACCAAACGCCGCTTTCAGTACTTTGCATATGTTGGGTATAAAAAGTCGTAATTTCAAACTGCGAATACGTGCAGAGAGCCAGAATTTGGCTGGAAAATATGGTTCAGGCCTTTAAATTGAGATGTTTGGGATATTTTGAAAACTGCAGGGAGGTTTGGGACAAATGTGACCAAACGCCGCTTTCAGTACATGGCATATGTTGGGTTAAAAATTCGTAATTTCAAACTGCGAATACGTGCAGAGAGCCAGAATTTGGCTAAAAAATATGGCTCAGGCCTCGAAATTGGGATATTTGGGATATTTTGAAAATTGCAGGGGAGTTTGTGCAAAATGTGATTCACTGCAGCTTTAAGTACTTGGCATATGTTGGGTATAAAAAAGTCATAATCCCAAACTTCGAATACGTGCAGAGAGCCAGAATTTAGCTCCAAAATATGGCTCAGGCCTCGAAATTGGGATATTTGGGATATTTCGAAAACTGCAGGGGAGTTTGTGCAAAATGTCACTCACTGGCGCTTTCAGGACTTGGCATGTGTTGGGTATAAAAAGTTGTAATTTCAAACAGCGAATACGTGCATATATCCAGAATTTGCCTCCAAATTATGGCTCAGGACTCGAAATTGGTATGTTTGGGATATTTTGAAAAGAGCAGGGGGGTTTGGGACAAATGTGACCAAACGCCGCTTTCAGTACTTGGCTTATGTTGAGTATGAAAAGTCGTAATTTCAAACTGCGAACACGTGCACAGAGCCTGAATTTGGCTCCAAAATATGGCTCAGGCCTCGAAATTGGGATGTTTGGGATATATTGAAAACTGCAGGGAGGTTTGGGAAATATGTGACCAAACGCCGCTTTCAGTACTTGGTATATTTTGGGTATAAAAAAGTCGTAATTTCAAACTGCGAATACGTGCAGAGAGCCAGAATTTGGCTGCAAAATATGGCTCAGGCCTCGAAATTGGGATATTTGGGATATTTTAAGAACTGCAGGGGACTTTGCGCAAAATGTGACTCACTGCCGCTTTCAGTACTTGGCATATGTTGGGTATAAAAAAGTCGTAATTCCAAACTGCGAATACGTGCAGAGAGCTAGAATTTGGCAGCAATATATGGCTCAGGCCTCGAAATTGGGATGTCTGATTTACTTTGAAAACTGCTGGGGGGTTTGGTACAAACATGACCAAACACCGCTTTCAGTACTTGGCATATGTTGGGTATAGAAAGTCGTAATTTCAAACTGTGAATACGTGCAGAGAGCCAGAATTTGGCTCCAAAATATGACTCAGGCCTCGAAATTGGGATATTTTGGATATTTTGAAAACTGCAGGGGACTTTGTGCAAAATGTGACTCACTGCCACTTTCAGTACTTGGCATATGTTGGGTATAAAAAGTCGTATTTTCAAACTACGAATACGTGCAGAGAGCCAGAATTTGGCTCGAAAATATGGCTCAGGCCACGAAATTGGGATGTTTGGGATATTTTGAAAAGTGCAGGGAGGTTTGGGACAAATGTGACCAAACGCCGCTTTCAGTACATGGCATATGTTGGGTATAAAAATTCTTAATTTTAAACTTCGAATACGTGCAGAGAGCCAGAATTTGGCTCGAAAATATGGCTCAGGCCACGAAATTGGGATATTTGGGATATTTTGAAAACTGCATTGGAGTTTGTGCGATATGTGACTCACTGCCGCTTTCAGTACTTGGAATATGTTGGGTATAAAAATCGTAATTTCAAACTGCAAATACGTGCAGAGAGCCAGAATTTGGCTCCAAAATATGGCTCAGGCCTCGAAATAGGGATATTTGGGATATTTCGAAATCTGCAAAGGGAGTTTGTGCAAAATGTCACTTACTGCCGCTTTCAGGACTTGGCATGTGTTGGGTATAAAAAGTCGTAAATTCAAACAGCGAATACTTGCAGAGAGCCAGAATTGTGCTCCAAAATATGGCTCAGGCCTCGAAATTGGGATCTTTGTTATATTTTGAAAATTGCAGGGGGGATTTTGTGCAAAATGTGACTCACTGTCGCTTTCAGTACTTGGCATATGTTGGGTATAAAAAGTCGTAATTTCAAACAGCGAATACTTGCAGAGAGCCAGAATTGTGCTCCAAAATATGGCTCAGGCCTCGAAATTGGGATGTTTGGGATATTTTGAAAACTGCAGGGGACTTTGTGCAAAATGTGACTCACTGCCGCTTTCAGTACTTGGCATATGTTGGGTATAAAAAAGTCGTAATTCCAAGAAGCGAATACGTGCAGAGAGCCAGAATTTGGCTCGAAAATATGGCTCAGGCCTCGAAATTGGGATGTTTGGGATATTTTGAAAAGTGCAGGGAGGTTTGGGACAAATGTGACCAAACGCCGCTTTCAGTACATGGCGTATGTTGGGTATAAAAATTCGTAATTTCAAACTGCGAATACGTGCAGAGAGCCAGAATTTGGCTACAAAATATGGCTCAGGCCTCGAAATTGGGATATTTGGGATATTTTGAAAATTGCAGGGGAGTTTGTGCAAAATGTGATTCACTGCAGCTTTTAGTACTTGGCATATGTTGGGTATAAAATAGTCGTAATTCCAAACTTCGAATACGTGTAGAGATCCAGAATTTGGCTCCAAAATATGGCTCAGGCCTCGAAATTGGGATATTTGCGATATTTCGAAAACTGCAGGGGAGTTTGTGGAAAATGTCACTCACTGGCGCTTTCAGGACTTGGCATGTGTTGGGTATAAAAAGTCGTAATTTCAAACATCGAATACGTGCATAGAGCCAGAATTTGCCTCCAAATTATGGCTCAGGCCTCGAAATTGGTATGTTTGGGATATTTTGAAAACAGCAGGGGGGTTTGGGACAAATGTGACCAAACGCCGCTCTCAGTACTTGGCATATGTTGAGTATGAAAAGTCGTAATTTCAAACTGCGAACACGTGCAGAGAGCCTGAATTTGGCTCCAAAATATGGCTCAGGCCTCGAAATTGGGATGTTTGGGATATTTTGAAAACTGCAGGGAGGTTTGGGAAATATGTGACCAAACGCCGCTTTCAGTACTTGGTATATTTTGGGTATAAAAAAGTCGTAATTTCAAACTGCGAATACGTGCAGAGAGCCAGAATTTGGCTGCAAAATATGGCTCAGACCTCGAAATTGGGATATTTGGGATATTTTAAGAACTGCAGGGGACTTTGCGCAAAATGTGACTCACTGCCGCTTACAGTACTTGGCATATGTTGGGTATAAAAAAGTCGTAATTCCAAACTGCGAATACGTGCAGAGAGCCAGAATTTGGCAGCAATATATGGCTCAGGCCTCGAAATTGGGATATTAGATTTATTTTGAAAACTGCTGGGGGGTTTGGTATAAACATGACCAAACACCGCTTTCAGTACTTGGCATATGTTGGGTATAGAAAGTCGTAATTTCAAACTGCGAATACGTGCAGAGAGCCAGAATTTGGCTCCAAAATATGGCTCAGGCCTCGAAATTGGGATATTTTGGATATTTTGAAAACTGCAGGGGACTTTGTGCAAAATGTGACTCACTGCCACTTTCAGTACTTGGCATATGTTGGGTATAAAAAGTCGTATTTTCAAACTACGAATACGTGCAGAGAGCCAGAATTTGGCTCGAAAATATGGCTCAGGCCACGAAATTGGGATGTTTGGGATATTTTGAAAAGTGCAGGGAGGTTTGGGACAAATGTGACCAAACGCCGCTTTCAGTACATGGCATATGTTGGGTATAAAAATTCTTTATTTTAAACTACGAATACGTGCAGAGAGCCAGAATTTGACTCCAAAATATGGCGCAGGCCTCGAAATTGGAATATTTGGGATATTTTGAAAACTGCAGGGGGGTTTGGGACAAATGTGACCAAACGCCGCTTTCAGTACTTGGCATATGTTGAGTTTGAAAAGTCGTAATTTCAAACTGCGAATACATACAGAGAGCCTGAATTTGACTTCAAAATATGGCTCAGGCCTCGAAATTGGGATGTTTGGGATATTTTGAAAACTGCAGGGAGGTTTGGGACAAATGTGACCAAACGCCGCTTTCAGTACATGGCATATGTTGGGTATTAAAATTCGTAATTTCAAACTGCGAATACGTGCAGAGAGCCAGAATTTGGCTACAAAATATGGCTCAGGCCTCGAAATTGGGATATTTGGGATATTTTGAAAACTGCAGGGGAGTTTGTGCAAAATGTGACTCACTGATGTTTTCAGTACTTGGCATATGTTGGGTATAAAAAAGTCGTAATTCCAAACTTCGAATACGTGCAGAGAGCCAGAATTTGGCTCCAAAATATGGTTCAAGCCTCGAAATTGGGATATTTGGGATATTTCGAAAACTGCAGGGGAGTTTGTGCAAATGTCACTCACTGGCGCTTTCAGGACTTGGCATGTGTTGGGTAAAAAAGTCGTAATTTCAAACTGCGAATACGTGCATAGAGCCAGAATTTGCCTCCAAATTATGGCTCAGGCCTCGAAATTGGTATGTTAGAGATATTTTGAAAACTGCAGGGGGGTTTGGGACAAATGTGACCAAACGCCGCTTTCAGTACTTGGCATATGTTGAGTATGAAAAGTCGTAATTTCAAACTGCGAACACGTGCAGAGGGCCTGAATTTTGCTCCAAAATATGGCTCAGGCCTCGAAATTGGGATGTTTCGGATATTTTGAAAACTGCAGGGAGGTTTGGGACAAATGTGACCAAACGCCGCTTTCAGTCCTTGGTATATGTTGGGTATAAAAAAGTCGTAATTTCAAACTGCGAATACGTGAAGAGAGCCAGAATTTGGCACCAATATATGGCTCAGGCCTCGAAATTGGGATATTTGATTTATTTTGAAAACTGCTGGGGGGTTTGGTACAAACATGACCAAACACCGCTTTCAGTACTTGGCATATGTTGGGTATAGAAAGTCGTATTTTCAAACTACGAATACGTGCAGAGAACCAGAATTTGGCTCGAAAATATGGCTCAGGCCACGAAATTGGGATGTTTGGGATATTTTGAAAAGTGCAGGGAGGTTTTGGACAAATGTGACCAAACGCCGCTTTCAGTACATGGCATATGTTGGGTATAAAAATTCTTAATTTTAAACTACGAATACGTGCAGAAAGCCAGAATTTGGCTCCAAAATATGGCTCAGGCCTCGAAATGGGGATATTTGGGATATTTTGAAAACTGCATTGGAGTTTGTGCAATATGTGACTCACTGCCGCTTTCAGTACTTGGAATATGTTGGGTATAAAAAGTCGTAAATTCAAACAGCGAATACGTGCAGAGAGCCAGAATTTGGCTCCAAAATATGGCTCAGGCCTCGAAATTGGGATGTTTGGGATATTTTGAAAACTGCAGGGAAGTTTGGGACAAATATGGCCAAATTCCGCTTTCAGTACTTGGCATATGTTGAGTTTAAAAATCGTAATTTCAAACTGCAAATACGTGCAGAGAGCCAGAATTTGGCTCCAAAATATGGCTCAGGCCTCGAAATAGGGATATTTGGGATATTTCGAAATCTGCAAAGGGAGTTTGTGCAAAATGTCACTCACTGCCGCTTTCAGGACTTGGCATGTGTTGGGTATAAAAAGTCGTAAATTCAAACTGCGAATACGTGCATAGAGCCAGAATTTGCCTCCAAATTATGGCTCAGGCCTCGAAATTGGTATGTTTGGGATATTTTGAAAACTGCATGGGGGTTTGGGACAAATGTGACCAAACGCCGCTTTCAGTACTTGGCATATGTTGAGTATAAAAAGTCGTAATTTCAAACTGCGAATACGTGCAGAGAGCCAGAATTTGGCTGCAAAATATGGCTCAGGCCTCGAAATTGGGATATTTTGAAAACTGCAGGGGGGATTTTGTGCAAAATGTGACTCACTGCCGCTTTCAGTACTTGGCATATGTTGGGTATAAAAAGTCGTAATTTCAAACAGCGAATACTTGCAGAGAGCCAGAATTGTGCTCCAAAATATGGCTCAGGCCTCGAAATTGGGATCTTTAGGATATTTTGAAAATTGCAGGAGGGATTGGGACAAATGTGATCAAACGCCGCTTGCAGTACTTGGCTTATGTTGGGTATAAAAAGTCGTAATTTCAAACTGCGAATACGTGCAGAGAGCCAGAATTTTGCTTGAAAATATGGCTCAGGCCTCGAAATTGGGATGTTTGGGATATTTTGAAAACTGCAGGGGACTTTGTGCAAAATGTGACTCACTGCCGCTTTCAGTACTTGGCATATGTTGGGTATAAAAAAGTCGTAATTCCAAGAAGCGAATACGTGCAGAGAGCCAGAATTTGGCTCGAAAATATGGCTCAGGCCTCGAAATTGGGATGTTTGGGATATTTTGAAAAGTGCAGGGAGGTTTCGGACAATTGTGACCAAACGCCGCTTTCAGTACATGGCATATGTTGGGTATAAAAATTCGTAATTTCAAACTGCGAATACGTGCAGATAGCCAGAATTTGGCTCAAAAATATGGCTCAGGCCTCGAAATTGGGATATTTGGGATATTTTGAAAACTGCTTGGGGGTTTGGGACAAATGTGACCAAACGCCGCTTTCAGTACTTGGCATATGTTGAGTATGAAAAGTCGTAATTTCAAACTGCGAATACGTGCAGAGAGCCTGAATTTGGCTCCAAAATATGGCTCAGGCCTCGAAATTGGGATGTTTGGGATATTTTGAAAATTGCAGGGGGGATTGGGACAAATGTGACCAAACGCCGCTTTCAGTACTTGGCATATGTTGGGTATAAAAAGTCGTAATTTCAAACTGCGAATACGTGCAGAGAGCCAGAATTTGCCTCCAAATTATGGCTCAGGCCTCGAAATTGGTATGTTAGAGATATTTTGAAAACTGCAGGGGGGTTTGGGACAAATGTGACCAAACGCCGCTTTCAGTACTTGGCATATGTTGAGTATGAAAAGTCGTAATTTCAAACTGCGAACACGTGCAGAGGGCCTGAATTTTGCTCCAAAATATGGCTCAGGCCTCGAAATTGGGATGTTTCGGATATTTTGAAAACTGCAGGGAGGTATGGGACAAATGTGACCAAACGCCGCTTTCAGTCCTTGGTATATGTTGGGTATAAAAAAGTCGTAATTTCAAACTGCGAATACGTGAAGAGAGCCAGAATTTGGCACCAATATATGGCTCAGGCCTCGAAATTGGGATATTTGATTTATTTTGAAAACTGCTGGGAGGTTTGGTACAAACATGACCAAACACCGCTTTCAGTACTTGGCATATGTTGGGTATAGAAAGTCGTATTTTCAAACTACGAATACGTGCAGAGAGCCAGAATTTGGCTCGAAAATATGGCTCAGGCCACGAAATTGGGATGTTTGGGATATTTTGAAAAGTGCAGGGAGGTTTGGGACAAATGTGACCAAACGCCGCTTTCAGTACATGGCATATGTTGGGTATAAAAATTCTTAATTTTAAACTACGAATACGTGCAGAAAGCCAGAATTTGGCTCCAAAATATGGCTCAGGCCTCGAAATTGGGATATTTGGGATATTTTGAAAACTGCATTGGAGTTTGTGCAATATGTGACTCACTGCCGCTTTCAGTACTTGGAATATGTTGGGTATAAAAAGTCGTAAATTCAAACAGCGAATACGTGCAGAGAGCCAGAATTTGGCTCCAAAATATGGCTCAGGCCTCGAAATTGGGATGTTTGGGATATTTTGAAAACTGCAGGGAAGTTTGGGACAAATATAGCCAAATGCCGCTTTCAGTACTTGGCATATGTTGAGTTTAAAAATCGTAATTTCAAACTGCAAATACGTGCAGAGAGCCAGAATTTGGCTCCAAAATATGGCTCAGGCCTCGAAATAGGGATATTTGGGATATTTCGAAATCTGCAAAGGGAGTTTGTGCAAAATGTCACTCACTGCCGCTTTCAGGACTTGGCATGTGTTGGGTATAAAAAGTCGTAAATTCAAACTGCGAATACGTGCATAGAGCCAGAATTTGCCTCCAAATTATGGCTCAGGCCTCGAAATTGGTATGTTTGGGATATTTTGAAAACTGCATGGGGGTTTGGGACAAATGTGACCAAACGCCGCTTTCAGTACTTGGCATATGTTGAGTATAAAAAGTCGTAATTTCAAACTGCGAATACGTGCAGAGAGCCAGAATTTGGCTGCAAAATATGGCTCAGGCCTCGAAATTGGGATATTTGGGATATTTTGAAAACTGCAGGGGGGATTTTGTGCAAAATGTGACTCACTGCCGCTTTCAGTACTTGGCATATGTTGGGTATAAAAAGTCGTAATTTCAAACAGCGAATACTTGCAGAGAGCCAGAATTGTGCTCCAAAATATGGCTCAGGCCTCGAAATTGGGATCTTTGGGATATTTTGAAAATTGCAGGAGGGATTGGGACAAATGTGATCAAACGCCGCTTGCAGTACTTGGCTTATGTTGGGTATAAAAAGTCGTAATTTCAAACTGCGAATACGTGCAGAGAGCCAGAATTTTGCTTGAAAATATGGCTCAGGCCTCGAAATTGGGATGTTTGGGATATTTTGAAAACTGCAGGGGACTTTGTGCAAAATGTGACTCACTGCCGCTTTCAGTACTTGGCATATGTTGGGTATAAAAAAGTCGTAATTCCAAGAAGCGAATACGTGCAGAGAGCCAGAATTTGGCTCGAAAATATGGCTCAGGCCACGAAATTGGGATGTTTGGGATATTTTGAAAAGTGCAGGGAGGTTTGGGACAAATGTGACCAAACGCCGCTTTCAGTACATGGCATATGCTGGGTATAAAAATTCTTAATTTTAAACTACGAATACGTGCAGAGAGCCAGAATTTGACTCCAAAATATGGCTCAGGCCTCGAAATTTGAATATTTGGGATATTTTGAAAGCTGCAGGGGGGTTTGGGACAAATGTGGCCAAACGCCGCTCTCAGTACTTGGCAAATTTTGAGTTTGAAAAGTCATAATTTCAAACTGCGAATACATACAGAGAGCCTGAATTAGACTCCAAAATATGGCTCAGGCCTCGAAATTGGGATGTTGGGGATATTTTGAAAACTGCAGGGAGGTTTGGGAAATATGTGACCAAACGCCGCTTTCAGTACTTGGTATATGTTGGGTATATAAAAGTCGTAATTTCAAACTGCGAATACGTGCAGAGAGCCAGAATTTGGCTGCAAAATATGGCTCAGGCCTCGAAATTGGGATATTTGGGATATTTTGAAAACTGCATGGGAGTTTGTGCAAAATGTCACTCACTGCCGCTTTCAGGACTTGGCATGTGTTGGGTATAAAAAGTCGTAATTTCAAACTGCGAATACGTGCATAGAGCAAGAATTTGCCTCCAAAATATGGCTCAGGCCTCGAAATTGGTATGTTTGGGATATTTTGAAAACTGCTGGGGGGTTTGGGACAAATGTGACCAAACGCCGCTTTCAGTACTTGGCATATGTTGAGTATGAAAAGTCGTAATTTCAAACTGCAAATACGTGCAGACAGCCTGAATTTGGCTCCAAAATATGGATCAGGCCCCGAAATTTGGATGTTCGGGATATTTTGAAAACTGCATGGAGGTTTGGGAAATAGGTGACCAAACGCCGCTTTCAGTACTTGGCATATGTTGGGTATAAAAATTCTTAATTTCAAACTGCGAATACGTGCAGAGAGCCAGAATTTGGCTGCAAAATATGGCTCAGGCCTCGAAATTGGGATATTTGGGATATTTTGAAAACTGCATTGGAGTTTGTGCAAAATGTGACTCACTGCCGCATTCAGTACTTGGCATATGTTGGGTATAAAAAGTCGTAATTTCAAACAGCGAATACGTGCAGAGAGCCAGAATTTTGTTCCAAAATATGACTCAGGCCTCGAAATTGGGATGTTTGGGATATTTTGAAAACTGCAGGGAGGTTTGGGACCAATATGACCAAACGCCGCTTTTAGTACTTGGCATATGTTGGGTTTAAAAATCGTAATTTCAAACTGCAAATACGTGCAGAGAGCCAGAATTTGGCTCCAAAATATGGCTCAGGCCTCGAAATTGGGATATTTGGGATATTTCGAAAACTGCAGGGGAGTTTGTGCAAAATGTCACTCACTGCTGCTTTCAGGACTTGGCATGTGTTGGGTGTAAAAAGTCGTAATTTCAAACTGCGAATACGTGCATAGAGCCGGAATTTGCCTCCAAATTATGGCTCTGGCCTAGAAGTTGGTATGTTTATGATATTTTGAAAACTGCAGGGAGGTTTGGGAAATATGTGACCAAACGCAGCTTTCAGTACTTGTTATATGTTGAGTATAAAAAAGTCGGAATTTCAAACTGCGAATACGTGCAGAGAGCCAGAATTTGGCTGGAAAATATGGCTCAGGCTTCGAAATTGGGATGTTTGGGATATTTTGAAAACTGCAGGGAGGTTTGGGACAAATGTGACCAAACGCCGCTTTCAGTACATGGCATATGTTGGGTATAAAAATTCGTAATTTCAAACTGCGAATACGTGCAGAGAGCCAGAATTTGGCTACAAAATATGGCTCAGGCCTCCAAATTGGGATATTTGGGATATTTTGAAAACTGCAGGGGAGTTTGTGCAAAATGTGACTCACTGATGCTTTCAGTACTTTGCATATGTTGGGTATAAAAAAGTCGTAATTCCAAACTTCGAATACGTGCAGAGAGCCAGAATTTGGCTCCAAAATATGGTTCAAACCTCGAAATTGGGATATTTGGGATATTTCGAAAACTGCAGGGGAGTTTGTGCAAAATGTCACTCACAGGCGCTTTCAGGACTTGGCATGTGTTGGGTATAAAAAGTCGTAATTTCAAACTGCAAATACGTGCATAGAGCCAGAATTTGCCTCCATATTATGGCTCAGTCCTCGAAATTGGTATGTTTCGGATATTTTGAAAACTGCAGGGGGGTTTGGGACAAATGTGACCAAACGCCGCTTTCAGTACTTGGTATATGTTGGGTATAAAAAAGTCGTAATTTCAAACTGCGAATACGTGCACAGAGCCAGAATTTGGCTGCAAAATATAGCTCAGGCCTTGAAATTGGGATATTTGGGATATTTTGAAAACTGCAGGGGACTTTGCGCAAAATGTGACTCACTGCCGCTTTCAGTACTTGGCATATGTTGGGTATAAAAAAGTCGTAATTCCAAACTGCGAATACGTGCAGAGAGCCAGAATTTGGCACCAATATATGGTTCAGGCCTCGAAATTGGGATATTTGATTTATTTTGAAAATGCTGGGGGGTTTGGTACAAACATGACCAAACACCGCTTTCAGTACTTGGCATATGTTGGGTATAGAAAGTCGTAATTTCAAACTGAGAATACGTGCAGAGAGCCAGAATTTGGCTCCAAATAGGGCTCAGGCCTCGAAATTTAGATGTTTGGGATATTTTGAAAACTGTAGGGGGGGGGGGGGGTTGAGCAAAATTTGACTCACTGCTGCTTTCAGTACTTGGCATACGTTGGGTATAAAAAGTCGTAATTTCAAACTGCGAATACATGCACAGAACCAGAATTTATCTCCAAAATATGGCTCAGGCCTCGAAATTGGGATGTTTGGGATATTTTGAAAACTGCAGAGGAGTTTGGGACAAATGTGACCAAACGCCGCTTTCAGTACTTGGCATATGTTGGATATAAAAAATTCGGAATTTCAAACTGCGAATACGCGCAGAGAGCCAGAATTTGGCTCCAAAATATGGCTCAGGCCTTGAAATTGGTATATTTGGTATATTTTGAAAACTACAAGGGGTTTGTGCAAAATGTGACTCACTGCCGCTTTCAGTACTTGGCATATGTTGGGTATAGAAAGTCGTAATATCAAACTGCGAATACATTCAGAGAGCCAGACTTTGCCTCCAAAATATGGCTCAGGCCTTGAAATTGGGATGTTTGGGATATTTTGAAAACTGCAGGGGTGTTTGGGACAAATGTGACCAAACGCGTCTTTCAGTACTTGGCATATGTTGGGTATGAAAAGTCGTAATTTCAAACTGCGAATACGTGCACCGATCCTGAATTTGGCTCCAAAATGGGGGCTCAGGCCTCGAAATTGGGATGTATGGAATATTTTGAAAACTGCAAGGAGGTTTGGGACAAATGTGACCAAACACCGCTTTCAGTACTTCGCATATGTTGGGTATAAAAAGTCGTAATTTCAAACAGCAAATACGTGCAGAGAGCCAGAATTTGGCTCCAAAATATGGCTCACTGTTCAAAATTGGGATATTTAGGATATTTTGAAAACTGCAGGGGAGTTTGTGCAAAATGTGACTCACTGCCACTTTCAGGACTTGGTATATGTTGGGTATAAAAAGTCGTAATTTAAAACTGCGAATACGTGCATGGAGCCAGAATTTGCCTCCAAAATATGGCTCAGGCCTCGAAATTGGGATGTTTGGGATATTTTGAAAACTGCAGGGAGGCTTTGGGACAAATGTGACCAAACGCCGCTTTCAGTACTTTGCATATGTTGGGTATACAAATCGTAATTTCAAACTGCAAATACGTGCAGAGAGCCAGAATTTGGCTCCAAAATATGGATCAGGCCTCGAAATTTGGATGTTTGGGATATTTTGAAAACTGCAGGGAGGTTTGGGAAATATGTGACCAAACGCCGCTTTCAGTACTTGGCATATGTTGGGTATAAAAATTCGTAATTTCAAACAGCGAATACGTGCAGAGAGCCAGAATTTTACTCCAAAATATGACTCAGGCCTCGAAATTGGGATGTTTGGGATATTTTGAAAATTGCAGGGGGGATTGGGACAAATGTGACCAAACGCCGCTTTCAGTACTTGGCATATGTTGTGTATAAAAAGTCGTAATTTCAAACTACGAATACGTGCAAAGAGCCAGAATTTGGCTTGAAAATATGGCTCAGGCCTCGAAATTGGGATGTTTGGGATATTTTTAAAACTGCAGGGAGGTTTGGGACAAATGTGACAGATCGCCGCTTTCAGTACATGGTATATGTTGGGTATAAAAATTGGTAATTTCAAACTGCAAATACGTGCAGAGAGCCAGAATTTGGCTCCAAAATATGGCTCAGGCCTCGAAATTGGGATATTTGGGATATTTTGAAAACTGCAGGGGAGTTTGGGACAAATGTGACCAAACGCCGCTTTCAGTACTTGGCATATGTTGGGTATAAAAAAGTCGTAATTTTAAACTGCGAATACGTGCAGAGAGCCAGAATTTGGCTCCAAAATATGGCTCAGGCCTCGAAATTGGGATATTTGGGATATTTTGAAAACTGCAAGGGACTTTGTGCAAAATGTGACTCACTGCTGCTGTCAGTACTTGGCATATGTTGGGTATAAAAAGTTCGGAATTTAAAACTGCGAATACGTGCAGAGAGCCAGAATTTGGCTCCAAAATATGGCTTAGGCCTCGAAATTGGGATGATTGGGATATTTTGAAAACTGCAGGGGAGTTTGGGACAAATATGACCAAACGCCGCTTTCAGTACGTGTCATATGTTGGGTATAAAAACGTTGCAATTTCACACTGCGAATACGTGCAGAGAGCCATAATTTGGCTCCAAAATATGGCTCAGGCCTCGAAATGGGGATGTTTGGTATATTTTGAAAACTGCAGGGGAGTTTGGGACAAATATGACCAAACGCCGCTTTCAGTACTTGGCATACGTTGGGTATAAAAGTCGTAATTTCAAACAGCGAATACGTGAAGAGAGCCTGAATTTGGCTCCAAAATATGGCTCAGGCCTCGAAATTGGTATGTTTGGGATATTTTGAAAACTGCTGGGGGGTTTGGGACAAATGTGACCAAACGCCGCTTTCAGTACTTGGCATATGTTGAGTATGAAAAGTCGTAATTTCAAACAGCAAATACGTGCAGACAGCCTGAATTTGGCTCCAAAATATGGATCAGGCCCCGAAATTTGGATGTTCGGGATATTTTGAAAACTGCATGGAGGTTTGGGAAATAGGTGACCAAACGCCGCTTTCAGTACTTGGCATATGTTGGGTATAAAAATTCTTAATTTCAAACTGCGAATACGTGCAGAGAGCCAGAATTTGGCTGCAAAATATGGCTCAGGCCTCGAAATTGGGATATTTGGGATATTTTGAAAACTGCATTGGAGTTTGTGCAAAATGTGACTCACTGCCGCATTCAGTACTTGGCATATGTTGGGTATAAAAAGTCGTAATTTCAAACAGCGAATACGTGCAGAGAGCCAGAATTTTGTTCCAAAATATGACTCAGGCCTCGAAATTGGGATGTTTGGGATATTTTGAAAACTGCAGGGAGGTTTGGGACCAATATGACCAAACGCCGCTTTTAGTACTTGGCATATGTTGGGTTTAAAAATCGTAATTTCAAACTGCAAATACGTGCAGAGAGCCAGAATTTGGCTCCAAAATATGGCTCAGGCCTCGAAATTGGGATATTTGGGATATTTCGAAAACTGCAGGGGAGTTTGTGCAAAATGTCACTCACTGCTGCTTTCAGGACTTGGCATGTGTTGGGTGTAAAAAGTCGTAATTTCAAACTGCGAATACGTGCATAGAGCCGGAATTTGCCTCCAAATTATGGCTCTGGCCTAGAAGTTGGTATGTTTATGATATTTTGAAAACTGCAGGGAGGTTTGGGAAATATGTGACCAAACGCAGCTTTCAGTACTTGTAATATGTTGAGTATAAAAAAGTCGAAATTTCAAACTGCGAATACGTGCAGAGAGCCAGAATTTGGCTGGAAAATATGGCTCAGGCTTCGAAATTGGGATGTTTGGGATATTTTGAAAACTGCAGGGAGGTTTGGGACAAATGTGACCAAACGCCGCTTTCAGTACATGGCATATGTTGGGTATAAAAATTCGTAATTTCAAACTGCGAATACGTGCAGAGAGCCAGAATTTGGCTACAAAATATGGCTCAGGCCTCCAAATTGGGATATTTGGGATATTTTGAAAACTGCAGGGGAGTTTGTGCAAAATGTGACTCACTGATGCTTTCAGTACTTTGCATATGTTGGGTATAAAAAAGTCGTAATTCCAAACTTCGAATACGTGCAGAGAGCCAGAATTTGGCTCCAAAATATGGTTCAAACCTCGAAATTGGGATATTTGGGATATTTCGAAAACTGCAGGGGAGTTTGTGCAAAATGTCACTCACAGGCGCTTTCAGGACTTGGCATGTGTTGGGTATAAAAAGTCGTAATTTCAAACTGCAAATACGTGCATAGAGCCAGAATTTGCCTCCATATTATGGCTCAGGCCTCGAAATTGGTATGTTTCGGATATTTTGAAAACTGCAGGGGGGTTTGGGACAAATGTGACCAAACGCCGCTTTCAGTACTTGGTATATGTTGGGTATAAAAAAGTCGTAATTTCAAACTGCGAATACGTGCACAGAGCCAGAATTTGGCTGCAAAATATAGCTCAGGCCTTGAAATTGGGATATTTGGGATATTTTGAAAACTGCAGGGGACTTTGCTCAAAATGTGACTCACTGCCGCTTTCAGTACTTGGCATATGTTGGGTATAAAAAAGTCGTAATTCCAAACTGCGAATACGTGCAGAGAGCCAGAATTTGGCACCAATATATGGTTCAGGCCTCGAAATTGGGATATTTGATTTATTTTGAAAATGCTGGGGGGTTTGGTACAAACATGACCAAACACCGCTTTCAGTACTTGGCATATGTTGGGTATAGAAAGTCGTAATTTCAAACTGAGAATACGTGCAGAGAGCCAGAATTTGGCTCCAAATAGGACTCAGGCCTCGAAATTTAGATGTTTGGGATATTTTGAAAACTGTAGGGGGGGGGGGTTGAGCAAAATTTGACTCACTGCTGCTTTCAGTACTTGGCATACGTTGGGTATAAAAAGTCGTAATTTCAAACTGCGAATACATGCACAGAACCAGAATTTATCTCCAAAATATGGCTCAGGCCTCGAAATTGGGATGTTTGGGATATTTTGAAAACTGCAGAGGAGTTTGGGACAAATGTGACCAAACGCCGCTTTCAGTACTTGGCATATGTTGGATATAAAAAATTCGGAATTTCAAACTGCGAATACGCGCAGAGAGCCAGAATTTGGCTCCAAAATATGGCTCAGGCCTTGAAATTGGTATATTTGGTATATTTTGAAAACTACAAGGGGTTTGTGCAAAATGTGACTCACTGCCGCTTTCAGTACTTGGCATATGTTGGGTATAGAAAGTCGTAATATCAAACTGCGAATACATTCAGAGAGCCAGACTTTGCCTCCAAAATATGGCTCAGGCCTTGAAATTGGGATGTTTGGGATATTTTGAAAACTGCAGGGGTGTTTGGGACAAATGTGACCAAACGCGTCTTTCAGTACTTGGCATATGTTGGGTATGAAAAGTCGTAATTTCAAACTACGAATACGTGCACCGATCCTGAATTTGGCTCCAAAATGGGGGCTCAGGCCTCGAAATTGGGATGTATGGAATATTTTGAAAACTGCAAGGAGGTTTGGGACAAATGTGACCAAACACCGCTTTCAGTACTTCGCATATGTTGGGTATAAAAAGTCGTAATTTCAAACAGCAAATACGTGCAGAGAGCCAGAATTTGCCTCCAAAATATGGCTCACTGTTCAAAATTGGGATATTTAGGATATTTTGAAAACTGCAGGGGAGTTTGTGCAAAATGTGACTCACTGCCACTTTCAGGACTTGGTATATGTTGGGTATAAAAAGTCGTAATTTAAAACTGCGAATACGTGCATGGAGCCAGAATTTGCCTCCAAAATATGGCTCAGGCCTCGAAATTGGGATGTTTGGTATATTTTGAAAACTGCAGGGAGGCTTTGGGACAAATGTGACCAAACGCCGCTTTCAGTACTTTGCATATGTTGGGTATACAAATCGTAATTTCAAACTGCAAATACGTGCAGAGAGCCAGAATTTGGCTCCAAAATATGGATCAGGCCTCGAAATTTGGATGTTTGGGATATTTTGAAAACTGCAGGGAGGTTTGGGAAATATGTGACCAAACGCCGCTTTCAGTACTTGGCATATGTTGGGTATAAAAATTCGTAATTTCAAACAGCGAATACGTGCAGAGAGCCAGAATTTTACTCCAAAATATGACTCAGGCCTCGAAATTGGGATGTTTGGGATATTTTGAAAATTGCAGGGGGGATTGGGACAAATGTGACCAAACGCCGCTTTCAGTACTTGGCATATGTTGTGTATAAAAAGTCGTAATTTCAAACTACGAATACGTGCAAAGAGCCAGAATTTGGCTTGAAAATATGGCTCAGGCCTCGAAATTGGGATGTTTGGGATATTTTTAAAACTGCAGGGAGGTT
This sequence comes from Procambarus clarkii, assembly GCF_040958095.1. Lineage (NCBI taxonomy): Eukaryota > Metazoa > Arthropoda > Malacostraca > Decapoda > Cambaridae > Procambarus > Procambarus clarkii. The sequence continues at coordinate 5,397,403 of NC_091222.1, forward strand.
TGGGACAAATGTGACAGATCGCCGCTTTCAGTACATGGTATATGTTGGGTATAAAAATTGGTAATTTCAAACTGCAAATACGTGCAGAGAGCCAGAATTTGGCTCCAAAATATGGCTCAGGCCTCGAAATTGGGATATTTGGGATATTTTGAAAACTGCAGGGGAGTTTGGGACAAATGTGACCAAACGCCGCTTTCAGTACTTGGCATATGTTGGGTATAAAAAAGTCGTAATTTTAAACTGCGAATACGTGCAGAGAGCCAGAATTTGGCTCCAAAATATGGCTCAGGCCTCGAAATTGGGATATTTGGGATATTTTGAAAACTGCAAGGGACTTTGTGCAAAATGTGACTCACTGCTGCTGTCAGTACTTTGCATATGTTGGGTATAAAAAGTTCGGAATTTAAAACTGCGAATACGTGCAGAGAGCCAGAATTTGGCTCCAAAATATGGCTTAGGCCTCGAAATTGGGATGATTGGGATATTTTGAAAACTGCAGGGGAGTTTGGGACAAATATGACCAAACGCCGCTTTCAGTACGTGTCATATGTTGGGTATAAAAACGTTGCAATTTCACACTGCGAATACGTGCAGAGAGCCATAATTTGGCTCCAAAATATGGCTCAGGCCTCGAAATGGGGATGTTTGGTATATTTTGAAAACTGCAGGGGAGTTTGGGACAAATATGACCAAACGCCGCTTTCAGTACTTGGCATACGTTGGGTATAAAAGTCGTAATTTCAAACAGCGAATACGTGAAGAGAGCCTGAATTTGGCTCCAAAATATGGCTCAGGCCTCGAAATTGGGATGTTTGGGATATTTTGAAAACTGCAGTGAGGTTTGGGAAATATGTGACCAAACGCCGCTTTCATTACTTGGCATATGTTGGGTATTAAAATTCGTAATTTCAAACTGCGAATACGTGCAGAGAGCCAGAATTTGGCTCCAAAATATGGCTCAGGCCTCGAAATCAAAATATTTGGGATATTTTGAAAACTGCATTGGAGTTTGTGCAAAATGTGACTCACTGCCGCTTTCAGTACTTGGCATATGTTGGGTATAAAAAGTCATAATTACAAACAGCGAATACGTGCAGAGCCAGAATTTTGCTCCAAAATATGGCTCAGGCCTCGAAATTGGGATGTTTGGGATATTTTGAAAATTGCAGGGGGGATTGGGACATATGTGACCAAACGCCGCTTTCAGTACTTGGCATATGTTGGGTATAAAAAGTCGTAATTTCAAACTGCGAATACTTGCAGAGAGCCAGAATTTGGCTGGAAAATATGGCTCAGGCCTCGAAATTGGGAAGATTGGATTATTTTGAAAACTGCACTGGAGTTTGTGCAAAATGTGACTCCCTGCCGCTTTCAGTACTTGGCATATGTTGGGTATAAAAAGTCGTAATTTCAAACAGCAAATACGTGCAGAGAGCCAGAATTTGGCTCCAAAATATGGCTCACGCCTCAAAATTGGGATATTTAGGATATTTTGAAAACTGCAGGGGAGTTTGTGCAAAATGTGACTCAATGCCGATTTCAGTACTTGGCATATGTTGGGATATAAAAAGTCCTAATTTCAATCAGCGAATACGTGCAGAGAGCCAGAATTTGGCTCCAAAATATTTCTCAGGCCTCGAAATTGGGATATTTAGGATATTATGAAAACTGCAGGAGACTTTGTGCAAAATGTGACTCACTGCCGCTGTCAGTACTTGGCATATGTTGGGTATAAAAAATTCGGAATTTAAAACTGCGAATATGTGCAGAGAGCCAGAATTTGGCTCCAAAATATGGCTTTTTAGCAAACAATTTTAGGTTGCCACAACATATCTTGAAAGTATTTGAAAGGACTGGAAACGTTTGTTTTATCGTATCAGATACGATATTGTGTGTGGACTTAAATAGGTTTCCAAAACTTATAACCAAGACCTACGTATCTAACACTAATTTGAGATGTTGTGGCAACTTTACACTCCTTACATGAGTCATTCATAATCCATTCATACACCAATATGAATCTCTTGTGAAAGGTTTGAGCCTAATCTGAACCCTTTTCACATCTTTGTGTTTAAAGTTAAATTTCTTGAAATTAAATTATATTATTTTATATTATATTATTTTTATTATATTTTATTTTATATTGTATTATTTTTGTTATATTTTTTTATATTATATTATTGTTTTCAATTTAAATATTAAAACCAATTTAAGGGTAAAAAATCTAATAATTTATATTTCTTTTATTATTTACTAACAAATCAGCAAAAATATAAAAACATATGACCTATATAATTATATATATAATATATATATAAATAATATATATATATTGTGACGATAATCTCCTTCAGGAGATTGAGCCTGCTCTTCCCTCCACAATTACGTCATTGTGGTTATATAAAACTACTATGGAAGAAATGTCCAACAACGACAACAACACCAGCAAGGCTTGCCAGAGCGCAAAACGTTGCAGCCAGAGACACCTGTTCAGACTCAAACCGCCAAACTACTTGTTGATCGCTACCGGCCCCGCTGATTGGTCGCCGGTCTGGCTGCACCTGCACTCGCCCCCCCCCCATATTACTTGATGTCTGGGGTCGCCACGACCTCAGACCTCAGAATGTTCAGTGCTTTCGTAGTTATCACTCCTCCCAGCTAGACGTTAGCGTGTACTGAGAGAGGTGATAGCTTAAAGCCAATATTCCAGCACCTTCCCATTTAATTTTGTGTTGCACTTGTTATTTTATCTTAACGTAACTTTTCATTGTGTCATTTAAGTATTCTTATTATTTTGATTGATTGATTTTATTATAAGAATTTGTTTGTGCATTTTATTCATGTTTTGATTTATTTAACGTAATTAAAATTTCATTGTTAAAATTTACTTGCGTTTTGTGTGTCTTCTCCTTACCTTACCACAGACGAAGTTCCAGTTTTTTCTTTTTTTTTATAACTATGTGACGAGGCCATACCCCTAGCCTTAAACAGCCGAACACCAACGCGTTACCGTCACATATGACCTATATAATTATATATATAATATATATATAAATAATATATATATATAAATAATTTATATAATATATATTATATATATATATATATATATATATATATATATATATATATATATATATATATATATATATATATATATATATATATATATATATATATATATATATATGCGAACAAGCCTGAATGGTCCCCAGGACAATATGCAACTGAAACTCAACTCACTTCTGGGGTGTGAGTTTTCAGTTATATATATATATATATATATATATATGTCGTACCTAATAGCCAGAACGCACTTCTCAGCCTACTATTCAAGGCCCGATTTGCCTAATAAGCCAAGTTTTCATGAATTAATGTTTTTTCGTCTACCTAACCTACCTAACCTAACCTAACCTAGCTTTTTTTGGCTACCTAACCTAACCTTACCTATAAATATAGGTTAGGTTAGGTTAGGTAGGGTTGGTTAGGTTCGGTCATATATCTACGTTAATTTTAACTCCAATAAAAAAAAATTGACCTCATACATAGAGAAAAGGGTTGCTTTATCATTTCATAAGAAAAAAATTATAGTAAATATATTAATTCAGGAAAACTTGGCTTATTAGGCAAATCGGGCCTTGAATAGTAGGCTGAGAAGTGAGTTCTGGCTACTAGGTACGACATATATATATATATATATATATATATATATATATATATATATATATATATATAATATATATATATATAAATAATATATATATGATAACCTATGATAACCATCTTTGTAACCTATATGTAACTCCCTCTTTGTAACAAAGTTCAAATAAAGCAAATATATATGTGTACATACAAAAGAATGGGGGTGGTAGAAGATAATATTAGTGTTTAGTGAGTGACCACAAGGTCTCCTCTGAATACTTGTTATTTTCTTCTCCGAGGCTATGGGTCCCCACATTGGCACCAGAGGTCTTCCTCACAAACTTTTTATATAATATATATATATATATATATATATATAAATAATATATATATATATAAATAATATATATAAAGTTAAAACTAGCTAGTTGTTGTTAAAACTAACTAAAACTAGTTAAAACTAGTTAAAACTAACGTAGATATATGATAACTAACCAACCCTACCTAACCTATCTAACCTATATATATATATATATATATATATATATATATATATATATATATATATATATATATATATATATATATATATATATATATATATATATATATATATATATATATATATATATATATATATATATATATATATATATATATATATATATATATATATATATATATATATACACACATATATATATATAGGTTATATATATATATATATATATATATATATATATATATATATTTATTTATTATATATATACA